>NW_015113384.1:0-14100 GCF_001443285.1 Poecilia latipinna
GTTCACTTGCTGATCCACAGGGAGACACTCCCTGACCTTATACCTCACATCATTGCAAAACATTTCCATCCTGGCAAATCACATATTACATTTTCCAAATGCGTCATGTCTTTTGTTTTTTTGTTCCCCCCCCCCTAAAATAAACAGAAATATATTTGCATAAAATATGTTTGAGGCTACATTACAACATTGACATTAGATAAACGAAACATAAAAAAATGTGAATATTGAATAGTCGAATAGATGCTTTAGAACAGTCGTCATGTTGGTTTTTTAAAAAAAAAAAATGAAGATGTTTTGTATAAAATAAAGCCAAAATTTCTGTGATTTCTGTATATCTCACAATATTTTATGTTGAATTTTAAGCCATGAAGACTACATAAATTTATTTTTTATGTGTATCTTAATGTACTTGTTGTTTGGGTGTGTTTTTACCCTTCCATTTAGTCAGTAATATCATATTTCTGTCATAATTTACTCTCAAAAACAAGAACTCCAGACTGGAGTTTCACTCAATCTCTACAGAGTTAACACCTGACTCATACTCAAAGTATTGGACTTCATTGTCATTAAGTCTAAGTCTGTATTTAATGAAATAATGGGTCAAAATAAGTCAGTATATGAGCTAATGTTGCTATTATTCTCCTGACAAAGGGCAAATATTCTTCATAATGACCAAACTGGTGTTCAAATCAAGCTGCATTTACTGATGAAGAGATCCTAAAATCACATGGTTAAAAACAATGTTTCAAAACGACTTTCGCACACAAACCTATGTGTATTGTCATCGGAACAGTATTTGCAAAGTTTGGTTTAAATTATGTCAAGTGAACATTTCTTCTGTTGTATAGTCACTATAATTTTTTTCAGTTTGTTTGATTTGCAAACTTATTCATTTTATGCATTTTTTTGAGACGGGCTGGAAAAAGAGAGAGCAGATGTTGAAAGTACCTTTGACTGTGTGTAGCACCAGAAAACACATGAGCCTTCCCTGTGTTTTAAACTCAGAAAAAGCAGATTTCTTCACACCTGTCTCCACAGTGCTTACCTTTTCCTCTAACCTCAGAGTTTCTCTTTATCACTAAATCGGTCTTGATATCTTTCCTGCTCTCTCTTTAACTCTTTTTTTTTCACTCTTGTTCACCCTCCTGTCAATTCTGGCCCTCTTTCAATCTTCTCACCTTCTCTAACTCTTTAATACTCTGAAAACTACTCACTCTGCACCTCATTCGCTCCCCAAGCACTTTCACGAGCCTTAACCGAGTCTATAGTAACTGCTGGGCTGTAAAATGAATATATGAGGGAGAAGGAGCAGTTGAGAGCCAGTTTGAGAAAGAGAGGTGTTAGATTCTTGACAGCAGGGTCCCCTATTATCTCTGTAATCTGGTGATAATTAGAATTAGTGCTTTGGCACCCTAGAGTGAGACTTTCAATGCCTCACAGTGTCTCTAAAGGACCTGAGCCCCCCTTACACACACGCACACACACGCATACACATTTTGGGAAACCTTGACCTAAGCTTAGACTGCCCTGAATCCCTTTCTTTCATGGTGCCAGTAGTTATAACAATATCAAAACTCCCACATGCCAGGCGCACCTTCAACCTCTAATGCTCACTGCCATAGCCCTAGTCCATAAACACTAAAACGCCACATGCACGCACGCTTCACTGTGTCCCAGTTCAACCCTCTCCGTCGCCCCTGGGCAGTGCACGGCTGCAGGTATCAGTGGGTCGCTGGTGTTGGTGCCGTGGAGCTCCGCCTTCACTGGCCATTAATCTGCTCCTAATTAGAAAGCTCAATAGACTCCTAAAATAGATGTTGGCTGTCTAATTATGCCATCAAGCTGTTAGAGAGAACTAATATGACAAGACAGGAGGCAATGGAAACTTGAGGCTCAGCAGAAGGCGCTGTGTTTTATTTTGTCAAAGTTTCTTTTTGTGGCTGCAGTTTCGTAATGGATAAATCTGCAAACATTATAATACAGAAGTCAATAATTGTGTCCCATCATCACCAGGTAAAAGCATTCGTTCATGTTTGTCATAAAGGAAAATGCTACTATGAAAATGTTCTAATTTCAAAGAAGCTACTGCATTTTTGAATTCTAGATTTTCATTGCATGTTATTTTTTGTTCAAAATACCCTATTTGTAGCTGTTACGTCTGCCAAAAAATTATTGCAAAAGGCTAATTTTCACATCGACTTTACAGTGTTTCAACAGAAGGATATTTTTAAGTTGTTTTTTAAGTTAAACAATGTTTTTTTTCCTCAAGTATAATGCTCCCACTTGAGCAAAAGTAAAACCTATTATTGTAGCTACTTCTATTTTTTATTTTTTTTTATTTTTTTTAGAAAATCATTGCACTATTACAATCCATTTCTCTTGCTGGTGTAATGTAATATGTTATTACAATCATGTTCTAAAAACATTTTCAAATTCTTACAATAAAAGAACTGCTCTGTATTGAGACTATGTGTTTAAATATTACACCTGCATGAAAAATAAAATGTTAGAACAATAACATTCTAACAAAAAAAAAAAAAAAAAGTTATGGTTAGTTTTCTTTTCCAGAAGGATCAGCTTTGGTTTTTAATCCACACCCAAAGTGATTCATTCCAAAACTCTGGTCGACACATAAGGTGTGGTCGGCGGGTAGAGGTCTGGCCGAGGCCTTTAAACCAGTGTTGTCTGCCATGAAATGTTGTTTTGGTGTCAGTCACAGCCACTGTGACCCCTGCTGCCTTCACACAATGCCTCCAGTGCCCCCCCAGCGCAGTGTGTAGCTTATTCACCGAGCCCCGACTTGCATTCCAGCCATTCACTTCCCCTGGAGACTCTCCTTCTCCCCTGTCTTTCCCTCTCACTCTGTTACTCGCTCTTGCTTTCGTTCACTTCGGGGTCTCTCTTCCTCAGCTTTCATCATGTGTAAGGGTTCAGAATGAAGAAGTATACAACTTGGCAGCCGAGCTATAGGACAGCAGACAATGAGGACCAAACCAAGCTTGGGACAATATGTGAAAAATATCGGAGTTTTGTAGATTTGTCCTTTTATTTCCAGTTTTTTAAATCCTATTAGTTAGATTGACAAATAATGGTTTTATTTTTCCATCACTGGTGTTCACATTAAAATCATCAGAGCTCTAAAAAAGCATTTGTGTCTTAAAAATAAGTCAGGGAAATTATTAATATTTCATTCAAACATATCACATTGCAAAATAAATATTAGGCTTTTTTTAACACTGTTGCACATAGGAAGTGTCTATTTAACCAAATGCAATGACAGAACTACTACAGTCAAAGTTGCTTGTAAGCAGAACATGAGGTTTTCATGCCACTATGTCAGAATAGTTTTCCTTTTTCATTAACATTTAATAACTTAAACACAAAGCAGATTTTATTTGTGCTTCTTAGCAACGGGAGGGGACAGGCCAGATGACTTCATAGAAGAAACAGATGCTTGTATGTCATGTGTTAGCTGCCAAGGAGAACCCAGCAGAGGTGTCCGTTGTGACAGAGTGGATCCTCTACATCAGACGTGGGCATGTTACAACACACAGGCCACACATCCAGGGCCCTTTACTTATCTTTGAGGATGCATGGTACTTCAGTACTGCATGCATATCTGAACAGGCTCCTTATATATATATTTTTAAAAACAACCATCTTTCCTTGCCAGATTTCTGTACCTACAATAAATACTGTCAAACAGTCCTCCAGCAGTGTACCACTGAAAGCAGGCTCTGCGCCAGTTAACCTCAAGTTACCTTCAGAAATGTCAGCCCGTGCTACAAAAACAAAAGATAAATACAGATTCTAAGGTTTTGTGCACAAGATGGATTCAAGGACTTATTTGGAGCAGTCAAAGTAATGTTCTCACATTGAGGAAGTGAGCAGGAGACCTCTAGGAATTATAATTTGTCTTTGAATTGTAAAATATGAGATCAGATATCTGGTAGGTCATGTTATGTCTTTCAATTGCAATGGGTAATATTTCCAGGAGAGGATTAAATATATATATATTTACTTACTTGCTTTACTTATCAGCACAGTGGAAAAACTGCTGAGCTGGTCAGAGTTACTTCTGAAATGTTGAATTGTCAGATGTTTTGATCAATGCCATAAAAGCTGCCAAATATTGTCTGCCGTGCATACAGAAGAGGTTGAAGCAAACAAATTTATTTGACTAATCACTTTATTTAGTTGAGCAAAAATTATTTTATTTAGAATTTAGATTTTTTTTTTCATAAGTGAATTGAAAAAAACTTAAAAAGTTATCACATTTTTAAAACATCTTCTTTTCCATTTAAACTATACATTTCTAATGAGAAAAAAATATCTACCCCAATAAAATGTATATAAATTGTTACACTAATAGCATGTTTATTCCAGTAGTGTGTTTTGGAAAACTTAAAGAAATTACAAAAAACTTTCACTCCGTTTGTTTTTTTTATCTTTGTATGTTAAGCTCAAAGTGCCTGCAATCATGTGCAGTTTGCAAGAACTGCAAACGAATAGAAAACTATTGTGCTTCAAAGCAACTCAAAATCTAATGCAATCAATACAAACCGCGTTTGTAAAGAGGACCATTAAAGCAATTTTCAATGTCCGACAGACAATCAATTTACATGTTTGAAGAATCAAGTCCTGACCTGAACCAAAGTATGTCCAGGGGAGAGCAGGTTACTATTGATTCACTCTGAGATGAGCATTATGTCTTGTATTTTTCTTTGTGGGTTGTGTGTAATGTGGACTCAAATTGACAAAATTGCCATTAAGGCAGGACAGACAGCGCTTTCTTTACGTTGATTGTACATTAAAGGCATTAAAACTTAAATGAATTGGTGAAGCACACAACAAGCTGAAGGGCTCACTACATCTTAGTAGCCAGGTTTCAAAATATTGTTAATCAAACACGGCTAATGCAGCGCACCAAGCACACTTGAAAAATGAAAAAAAAAAATGAAATTAGATGTTCAAGCTCGACTTTTTTCATATATTTACAGCATGTGCAGGCACTGTAAACTCCTCTTGTTGTGGGCTTTTGTACTTGCAATCTGTTACAAGGTTACATTAAACAACGGTCATGAACAGAAATCAAAAACCTGTTACCCGCCGCCTGTCTATTTGGAAGCCCACTTTCTCAGTCAGTCTTCCTGCATCTGTCTCTTGTGCTGCTGCTTAGAAATCGATAGAGTCACCTTGACTCGCTATTTGTAGCCTCATGGTTGGTGGGGTTATATGCGTGTGGGAGTGAACGCTCCTGCGAGAGGGGTGGTGTGAGTGTGTGTATGTGTGTGTGTGTGCATGTACAGGAGCGAGAGCACACTGGCTGCAAAGAAAGCCATAGGGATCAGCATTAGCTACAGAGCCCTTTTTGCTCCTCTTTAAACTTGATCAAAGGCAAGAGTAGTTGAAGCCCATTAAGCACATCCCTCACAAGAGCAGGATAAGAACATCGCATATTCAGAAGAAGGGTCCCGTATTTTAAAACCACAGCTACAGAGAAAGGAAAATATATTTTACTTTTTTTTTTTTTTTTGCTACAGTAAAGCCTAATAGAGGAAATTTGAATTGGAGAATAAAGAAGAAAGTTTTCTGAAAGGAGGAAAGGCCTGAATTTAAAGTCGCACCTTTGAAATCTGGAACGGTTTGATCCACACTTGCTAACTGGTTTTATCAAAATCATCACAGCTATTTGCTGTGGTTGTCTGGACTTATAAAAATACAATTTCAACTTCAGGGAAATGTTTTGATGGCTTCTCAGTCACATTTTTAAACAATCCGCCAGATAGAGGCAGCTTCCTTTTGAGAATTTTTTTTTTTTCTGCTTTCCACTTTATATTGCTGAAATGTAATCACATTTGCCCTGTTTTTCTCCTCTTTGAATCCTGAATTTTTTACTTTTTTTCAAAGACACAACACAAATGAAAGGTGACTAAATATCTACCTGGATATGTCTTTATGTGAAAAAACTTTTTTTTTTCTTATTTGTTACAAACAAAGGGGAGTTTCACATTGAAAATTTTGTGTAATATAAATGAATATTATCTGAAAGGAGGAAATTTGCCAGACAATCTTAGAGGTCCCCTGGAGCTTTTGAACATTTCAAGAATTAACAATTTATTTATTAATAAAATAATTATTTATAATATTACTTATATTCACATGTACTGATCTTTTTCATTTCTTTACTTCAGTGTGTGTGTCACTTTTTTTTCCTCTTAATATTTGATTTTTGTTTTGTTGTGCCCAATCCATGACTATCATATGCCCCATCTATTTAGCCTAATTAAAAATATTTTAGAGATCATCTGTGCTTGAGGAGGACACATATAATGATCAAAAAGACAAATAAATCCATATAAAACTCAGCATTGAATGTGTTTTTGTACCGTTTCATTTACAATACAGTACAGAAAAAAAAATGGGCCTTCTACAAAGGTCTGTCCACAAAAGTAGACAAGTTTTTATTTGCTTTAATTGTCATATATTCCATTAAATAAGACATTTTCCAAATAGTAAAACTTGTTTTTGTATGAAAATCGCATGTTTATTAAGAAAAAAAAACAAGTGAAGATGGACACGAGATTAATTTCTTTGATGCTGACTGCAAATTATGAATGTCATCTACTCCTTCGTTCTTGTAAGAAACTTGCCGTGGCAAGAGGCCATCCTTTCAACAGTAGTGGTTGATGTTGCCCTTGCTCATCCCACCCTGTCAAATTAATTAGTATCCATCATTAATTTGGTACCAAAACTGCCTGTGACCTGCTAATCCAGCCCCACACTGGTATCAAATCAGCTGTGTATACCTGTCAGATAAATTCTAATATCCCGTCCCATTTCTTATTCAGGAAATCTGTCAAAGTTACCTCGGGCTTACCCCCTTCTCCCCTCAATGAAAACAATCATCCAAGAAGGATTTGCATTTGACTGTTCCGTCCAAGCAGACGGGTGGGGGTGCATGAACGGGGGAGTTGATTTGTTTCAAGGTGGAATGACTGCACCCCCTAAAGGTCTGAGGAGGAATTTCCCGTCGACTTCCCTTTAGATCGGTCCAATCCCATCTCCACCATCCCAGCTGAGAGACAGTTGCACAGAGAGGAAGAAGGGGAGAACTGGGGTAAGAAGGACATAGAGCTTTATATATATATATATATATATATATATATATATATACATATATATATATATGTGTGTGTGTGTGTACTTTTGCCGCCAACATCATCCTCTTTTCAGAGCTGGCCTGCTCTAGTCTGCCGGAGAGCTTATGATCCATTTTCCCCCAGATATGAGAAAGTTGCTCGCTCAGAGGAAGAAAGCAGTCAATCAATGCTACTGAAATAGCCCCACTCCATTAGCAGGCGGTAACAGGAGCTGTGCCCTTGCTTAGGGGACTTTGGTTCAGGCGGCTCCAGTCCCCGAGTCTCTCTCTTCTGTCTTTGACTTACTGGCTCTCTTCCTCTACCCAGCCTTCCTCCGTCCCTCCTCCACCTTCCAAAACTAAAACGAGTTCCAGATAGTTTTACAGATATGATGGCGTATCTTCCAACTGCTTGCTCATTTCCGTCTCTTCGCTTCCCCTTAGCTCAACACCTGCCACAACAGTGGCATTATTTGTCATTTTTAAAAAGCTTGCCTGACCTCCGTCTAAACATCCTTGTCTTTTGTCTGTCATAATCAGCCCAGCAGTCTGACGGTCGGCGAGTCAGTGGCCTGTTTGCCTTCTTAGCCTTGCTGCTTGTCTCTAAAGACCTCTAATTGTATTAAAAGTATTCCCCTCTGCAGGCTCTTACACCCCCGATCTTTGTATCACGGAAAGCCGATCCCTCAAAGCTCCTTTTGTTTTATACGGGGGGAAATCGTTTGGGAGCGGACCCTGGGATCTCCACCTGGCGTGCATGCCTCTCTCAACTGCAAGATTATTACAAGGAACATCTGCTCGGGGGTCAGGAACAGTGTCAGTTGGCATAGAGAGTCAGGCGGCGTGGGTCATCTTCACTTAAGCTCTGCACCCGCTCTTGTTTGAAGTGTATAAGACTCATGGTTTCGTGAGTTGAAGGAAAATCTTCAAATATGTTGCAAACGTTGCATAGATGAAGTGAATCAGGTGTGCTACTGGCAGCTATTATGGAGAAGTTTCAAATTTAAATCCAACTCGCTGGATCTACAAATGAAGTTGCATATAGATGAAAACTTCATGGGATACTTTTTATTTATTTATTTATTATTTTATTTTATGGTTCGTCATCTTTGAACTGCGTCATTCTCATATCTCTTTGGCATCTACTAGTCTTGCATTTGATCCCCCTCTCCAAACCCAAGTCCTCCTCACCCTTCTGCTCCCCCGCCTGCTTGTCCTATCCTAACCCAAACTCAGCTGGGCGGCACAGAGATTGTAGTTGTGTGTAACGCTGTGTCAGGTGCTATTAGAGGCGGTTAGGTGGCAGCCTCCATCACTCTGCCTCTCCGTGTCCACTCCAGGGGTGAAGCAGTGCAATTGCCTTACATACGCGCACACCACAGTGCAGTGACAGGAGGGCCTGATTGGCAGTGACATGACCATGTAGCAGAGGGACGGTGCAGAGAAAGAGAGAGAGAGGGACTGAGCGGGGACGGGAAGGAGGGAGGCATGCGGGCTGGGAGACCCAGGTGGTGTCGGAGCACCTCCACAGGGTGTTATTCTATCCTACAGGACCCAGAGAGCTGATGGGAGACCCTGTGTGTGCCTGTGTATGTGTGTGTCCCAGGTGTTAGCATTGCCAGTTCCCCAGGTGCTCTGTTGGGACATATTACATATAGTGTACAGTGACAGAGATGGCCCTGGATGAGACCGGATCGACTGGTCAGGGAAAAGGTGGTGTAAAACATGTGACAGAGTGAAGAATGTACTTGTCTGCCCTAGCAGGAGTCTCCAGGCAGCCTACGGATTATGAATTAGTGTTTAAACAGACTGGCCTTAAACTAAACTGTGAAATGGCTCCAAATTACATCTAAAATATATGTTTGTTCTTTTTCTCCAAGTTCGATGTTGATTCTTTTACTTACTACTCATCACAGATGAAGATGTATAAGTATGCTATAGTTGCTTATTTTGAATATATACTTGCGTGTCAATCCTGGCTAAATTGTGGTCATTAAGGATTGAACTATACATGTCCTCTTCAGGTGTTGAAGAATATCATGTGAAGAAGTTTATGTAGGTGGATAGCAACTTTTGCTATCCACCTACTCCCAAATCAATCTGTCTCTCTCTGCGTTTTTTGCATGCATAAATCACAATAATCACTTGTGAATACTCAAGAAATATTCCATGACCCTAAGTATCGGCTACCTCAGCTAACTCCTCCACATAAAATAAAATATCATCATCAGTAGCTAGATTTGATCAAAGACTGTAGTTGGGCATCTCAAGTCAGATATTTCTCTAGAAACCATTAGCCATTAAGGTGTGTTTCAAAAGTATGGTTATGCGACAGAAACCAAAAATACTGATCACAACATTGTTAGTTGCAACGAGCTATTTTGTTCAACATCTTTATTTATGTTGCATAAGACAAACCAGTCCCCAATAGTTTAACATCTTGTCTAAATATGTTTAGAAGTTAATTGGAAATCCCTCCTCTTATTTCACCAGCTGTATTTCTAATATGCCTGGTAATTGTCTCATAGTCATGTGGACCAAAAAAAAAAAAAAAAAGATCATGCAGTTTTAGAGAGTTTCACAAAGTGACATGAAATCATGCTGCATTAGAACTTCTGCTGTATATTTACAGATTAATGTGTTCCTTCTGCAGCCCTAAAGTTAAATCCTTCCCATCAACAAACAATTAATTTGGGTGCGTTTAGCTCCAAAATACTTTACCAAACACTTCAGAGAAATAAACAGCCATCTGCATGACAGAAACTATCTCCGCCACGTGATGAAGAAAAATGAAAGGTTCAAGAGAGGAGTAAGCAGCTAGGCCCCTCCTGCGGGGCTGCCCTTGTCTTGCCTGATCCAGAGTGTTGAAAAGTGACAGCAGCTCTCAGGCAAGATGTCTCTCGTTTGTTTCAGCTGTTGCTTGGCTCTCGCACCGCCTCCATCTGCTGCCCGTTTACACCTTGAACTTCTCCTGAAGTATCGGCAAACAAACAGTGTCCGTTGATTTTCTGGGTCATTTAATGATGCCCCGGGTCCTAATTATGCTAGCATCACCCTCGGTTTTTACTCCCTCATTTCCAAAATGATGATAAATAAATAAAAATAACCCAAACAAGCAAAACGTAGGTGGAGGTTTTCTTTAGATTTTAGTTGATTTTAGATTTTTTTATAGTTTATACATCCAAGACACCTATACTCAACCATATAAAAGAGAACGTTACATCTACTTACTATCATTACTTCTAAATTTCCGACTAAAACTGTGGGAGGAGAAAGAGCAGCAGAATCAAAACTTTTCTAATCCTAAGACTCACAAATTAATCTCTCTCCTTTCCATTAATATACCTTGAAATTTTCTCTATTGATGCCACAAAAAGGCTAAGTACAACCCACACAAGAAACAATTTAGGTTTTGTGCAAAGCACAGCTCTTGCTTTGATTATGTAAAGACAGGAAATTTCTTGGAAGCATCCAGGCCACAACCACCCAAAACATGTCCTCAAAGGACATATTTTTAAGCCTCCTCATGGTCTATAAAACACAAGTACTGGACAACTAAACAGCCACGAATCCATCAGCAAGAGTAGCTTGTATTGAGCTGGCAAGACAGTAGGTCAGAATTGTAAGAGTTGCAACAATTCACAAAAGTCTGTCTTCATTTGAGACAGTTCAACTGATAACTAGCCTGTTTGTCACCCTTCACATTACACAAACTGCTTTTTGTTTGACTTGTACATCTGATTTATGTCTTGCTCCCTGGTTCCCCCCTATCCCCTCTAAACTGCACTCTAATTATATCACATTCACACAAAAAAAAAAAAAAAAACACTACCTGACCAGTATATCCACTAGCTTCCACAAACATAGTATATTGTACTCCATGTTTTTCAGGTCACCAACAAATAGAATCCATCACACAATAATACCTACACAAGTAATTGCCTTTCTTGAGGCTATAAGGCCCCGAGGTCCTCTTGTCCTGTGAAAGCTTTGCTCATAAACCCTTGATTCTAAAATTTGATATTGTAGGGGGGCCCTACTATTGTTGCTCTTACCAAAGCCAGGCTCATACCGTGTTAGTGCCGGGGCTAAATCTCATGTTCTTCGCATTGTATCTCATAAACCAGTTAGCTTTTCAAAAACACAAGATGTTTTCACAACGTTCAGAAAGAAAAGACTTTTGTATCAACTTTGGCAGGAGGGAGACCTGAAATCCTGACACGAGCAATTTGTGGATCATTTTCTTACACACCCAGTACCACATTAGTACCACTAATTCTACTGTAATAACTTCACCCGACAACATGTCCTTCTTTTGCCTCAAATTATCAACAGAACTGAACATGCTTTGGGCCATCAACAACCACTTGGCTGTGTCCACTTATCCCACAGAATGTCCCAACTACAAAACAGGAACTCCAGCAAAGAATAAAAGCAATCTAACCAGTAATGCTCAGTGTAATTTTTGGAATCGGACAGTGTGGTTTGTCATTTTTTATCCGATTGGGTCCCAGTAAACAACATTACAACTCCTGCTTATGTTGCTTTAGTGCCGTTGGCTATCTGCCAAATGCATCCAACAAATCAGAGCTTATTTCATAAATGCATTTTCCCAGCTTATTGCATCAAACACAGGGAGATCATATTTATTTAGGTATATGTCGACCACTCTGTCACTGGTGCAGGTCACAATGTGTTGGCCATGTTGTCACAAAGCTAGCAAATACAGGGCCTTGCAAAAGTATTCCTGTCACTTTTTTTCCTCATTCTGTCTGATTACATCCATAAACTCCAACCTTTTTTACTCAGATTTCATCTGACAGATTAACAGAAAGTAGTGCATAACTGTGAAAAAAAAAAAATGTACATAATTTTAAAAATTGTATGTCTAGTTTTCGCTTTTCAGGGTTGAAAAGCGTTTGTGACTGAATGTTACAAGTCTCAGCACCTTGTTCCAGATGTTTTTATTCTTACCCCTTATGGCCTAAGTCCTAATGAAAATTCTTCATGCTTTCTGTCAACAATTGCTTAATTTTTGCCACATTTTTGAAAGGCCAAATTTCTAAAGTGTTTTATTAATACATGTGTCGGTATGTTTTTCCACATGAGCTGTGGCTCTGTGCAGCTGATCCAGAGATATGAACCTCTGGGGTGTTTTTTTTCTTAATGCTCTCAACGTATGACCTTTTGCTTTAAGTGGCTCTCAATGTCTTGGTAGATTTATACCTATTCCATACTTAAGCATTGTCGTGTAAGATTGAGTGAGGTTTAATCACACAAGCGAGTTTTACTTACTTTTTTTTTTTGCATTTATTTTTAGATTTTTTTTCTAGGCATCCATGTTATAATAAAAAGAAATGGAAAAATCAGAACTCAACAGATTAATATAGTACAACTGCACCAATGCAAGCGATATGCAAAATTTATTTTGACCCAGTCAAAAGGTCACAATGAGTATTAGGATTAAAGTGGGTTGTTCATGAAATACTTTTCAAATATTTTAATTTTGTACTAAATAAAATAACCTCATTGTGGTCCGTCTCATAAAATCCTGCTTAAATGCAATGAGGTTTGTGGTTGCGACATGCTACATGCAAAAAAAAAAAAAAGTTAAATTGGTATAAATTCATTTGCAAGTCACTGCATGTCAAAACTGTACACTTTTAAAAGTTTCATTTAGTTTCATGTGACAAAGTAGGTATGGAAGTAATTAGCAATATCACCTCTTCGTATATACAGTAAATTATCACCAAAAAGGCATTTATACCTAGTTAGGATCTGTGGAATGTGTTTACACACACGGCTCGTTCTTTTTGAAAGGGACAGGCCTTATTAGTGTTTGTTTGTCCTCTGCCTTGAAAATCCAAGCAAATGACAAGGGACTTCATTTCCAACATCTTTGAGTCGGACATGAAAGAACCTTCTGGTAATTAGTATATAGTGATTAATGATTGTCAGTATCATAGCTTCCCCTGCTTTAATCAAATAAGCACACAAATAAAAACATACCCGTGTGGAACCGGGGTGCTATTCCCACTTAGGCGAGATTTTGTAGATTTTGAAATAACTATGTGGAAGGAGTCATGTGGCACAACAAAGTTTTGCTCAGTTAATGAGTACATGGCATATATTTACCCTTCATCTAAAGGAGAGACGCATACTTGTGAGGGATGCCGTCGACTCGTCACACTTTCATCTGTGCAGAAAATGAGATAAAACAGGAGACACTTTTTTTTTTTCGCAGCATATGTATTGCATTTGCTAATTAAATCAAACGTACACTACTATATACATTCTGTACATCAAAATATGTTTGTGGATTTTTTTTAGGGGCGTTTCAGTAAAAAAAAAAAAATAGCATTAATGGTAGAATATATTCACTCTGGATGCACTTTACACTATCAACTGCAAACTATGCCAAATAAAAGCTTAACAGCTCCACTGTAGCCAGTGAAATAGTCCAAACACACATCTATGCACCCAGAAATCATTGCTAATTATTTCAAGCTACACAGGCTGATCAATTCCTCATAACATAACTACATTTTGCATGTTGGTTGTGAGCTTCAATCTGATTCTGGTAATGTTTTTAAGGCTTAGCTTTTCTATCGGCTTTATGGATTTTGCTGTGCTGAAAAACAATAGAGAACCAATTTTGTTCTAAAAGAGTTTATCATAACCCGTCTGATTAGATTGACAAAATACTCAATACTACACTCATTAAATGTAATCTAATAAGAAGCCATGCAATATTACCCAAACAAGGCTTACCGTTGACTCTGCTTACTTTATATTGTTTGTTGTATAGGCATTTTTTTTGTTTAAATCAGTGTTTTAAATTATATATATATATATATATATATATATATATATATATTTTTTTTTTTTTTTTTTTTTTTTTTCCTTTTCTTTTTTTCACAAATTTAAATTCTCTTCCTACCAAGAGTAGAAAGAAA
>NW_015113384.1:17228-18592 GCF_001443285.1 Poecilia latipinna
TTTTTTTTTTTTAAAAAATTTTTTTAAAATTTATATATATATATATATATATATATTTTTTTTTTTTTTTTTTTTTTTTTTTTTTCCATTTCTTTCTTTCACAAATTGATGATCTCTTCCTGACAAGAGTAGGAAGGAATATTAACATTTCTCAAAGAGGTGCACTTCTGCACATTTATGAGGCCCAGAGCTTCCCCCAGCCTGGGTTTTTCAGAGGTGAAAGGGTCCAAATCCCTCTTTAGATGGGTTGATCTTCTCAGGCCCATTATGCCCCTTCACTGTGACAGACAGGAAGCTGAGAGCCAGTCTGGGGAAGAACAAAGATAAAGCAGGAATTAGAAGACGAAAACTGAACTCAGCTTTGGCATTTGTATTACTTACCCAGCCGTACACCTGAGCATTACCTCAATTGAGTTTATATTCCTTCCTTAATGCCTTGTTTCCCACCGTCCTACAACCTGTGTGCACTTAAAGCCTATCACTGAGATGTCAGTTAAAAAAATAAATAAGATAAAAACCCGCTGGGTTGAGATTTAAGAGGTACGAAAGTAAAAATTAATTTTGCTCTTAAAAGATGCAAAGGTGTTGGTTGTTTTGTCGTGATTCTTTAATAAATAACTTCAAGGGTCACAAATGCTAAATTATTATGTGATGGTAATCAAATGTAATAAAATTGTGAAGCATCGGTTGATGATTTCTTTGAAGTAGGGAGTGAGAGGGATCCTCTGTAGGACACATTTCTATGTGTTGAGGCTCTGCGCTATCGTCGGATGGATAGTTTTTAATTTGATCCATAATCTAGGTTTTCTAGAAGTAGTAATAAAACATTTGTGTATGTTTATTTAATTAGCTTGTTGGATTTTGATGACATCCTCAGCCTCTAGCAACCTCCTGGCTAAATGCAGCATTAACTGTTCCAGGAATGGTCGGTGTGGTTCGACTTGCTACCAGCGTGGACAGACCAGACAGCAAATTTCACACTTGCCGTGTTAGCAAATTAACTGAAACAGCTTCTTAAGCCTTCACAGTAAAGGCCTTAAGCATGTGCACTGTGCTATAAAGTTGAAATATCACATTTTAAAAATCTCAGTAAAAAAATCTGATGGCTCCTCTTTGCTAAAAGAAGCAAACCAGTCTGGATGCCGGCTGATATGTGTTTAGGCTGCAGAGTGTAATTAGTTTCTGACAGATAATGCTATACGGGAAAATGTTCTGTGTGTTGAACTGATGAAATGAAAGAATTTAAATCCTATTTAAAGGAATACATGAAAATGATATGTGATTTGACTGAGGTATTTTTTTTTTTTTTTTTTTTTTTTTTCCCCATGTCGCCATCTTTTGAAATTTCTATTTTATTAGTCAAG
>NW_015113384.1:22018-30019 GCF_001443285.1 Poecilia latipinna
AAAAAGATTTGTTTTTTGGCGGGGGTTTTTTTTTTTTTTTTTTTTTTTTTTGCCACATTGTCCATCTCTATGCAAGAGACAATTTTGAGAATGATGTTAATCTTTAAGTACACACGCAACAAAAAATGGCCTGGTGACAGTATGCATATGTTATTCTGCTGAGTAACTCAGAAATCTGATATTTTAATCAATGATTAAATCCCTCAATACCTAAGCAGAGGAGCGCACTAACCATTGAACTTGCTGGGTGCGGATGGTGCAAACTCAGGGTTAATTATTTTCAGTATAAGTGAGGTGTTTAAAAAATAAGGTCGGAGGTTAATTCTGACTGCAAAAAGGCGAGGGAGCAGATAAAAATAGGTTACAACCTTTGTCATGGAACAAGCTGGGTTTAAAATTGCTGGCACCTTTTTGGAAATCTGAAAGTTAAAGTAAGGATCTACAAACTGAGAAATGCACTCAAACATTATTGCATATTGATTCTAGTCATGCTATGCCCCTATAACAGCAAATATAAGATTCTAAATTTAGGCAAAACCGTATTTTGTTGTCTTTGTTTCCTCTTTCACACACATTGGTTGTCTGCTCCTAATTTAAATAATTCACAAAAGCGTGAAAGTGAGAATAAAAGGATATATGCTGTACTGTTTTCCTAGTACTAAAGCCAATAAGAACCGATCAATATCAGTAGATGAGAGCTTTCCAAGAAATGGTGATTGGAAATTGGGAAAAAAAAAAAAAAAAAAAGATTAGAACATCTCTATAAGTTGTATTAACTATGACTAAATAGCAAAGCAAACAAAGAGTCTCTTTCAAGCTGACTGAGTTTAGGACAACAACTGCAAAGTCCCCAAAGAGAAAACTGAGACGGACTGTCGGGAGATCCTGGAACACACCGCATCCCCTGGAGCAGTTGATCATAACACAAATGACAAATAATTGACTCGATGATGGATGAATAGATTGGATTTATGGGTTTAAACAAGGTCAGACATCTCACTTCCACCTGCTAAAGCACAACACAGCTCCAAATGATGCAATCAGAATTATGGTTATGTGCATGATCATTTTCTTATGACGGCCTTGGAAAGGTTGTTAAGGATTTGTGTGATATCCAGTGGGTGTTGGGTTTAACAGCTGAGCCTAGTGGGTCAAAACAGAAGGTCACAGAGACGAGCAGAGGGAGCCGTTACTGCTAGGAGGCTTGGGGCTGAGGAAGAGTGCCTTGATATTTGCTTCTGTGTCCAGCATGATTTTAATTAATTTTCTTTCTTTTTTTTTCACAAAATGTGCAGTAATATATTAGGGGTTATAAGTATTCTTACTTTCATAAAAAAAAAAAATAAAAAAAAATAGCAACAGTATTTATTAAAACATGTCAGACAGTTGGACATTACCAGAGCCTAGGTGGGAAGAACGGTTTGAATAAATTAAATTATAAATTAAATTTAAATGTGAGTGACTCACAACATGAAGGTCAAACATTGTCATAAACATAAATAAAAAAATATAAATATATATCTGACTAATAGAAGTCATTTCACTTCTTCAGTTATTGTTATCCATATAACAGTTTTTCATCAGTGGATCAGTGGGGTGACCTAGTCTAAGGTGGTTTATCATATTTTTCAGAACAGAGTGACTAGTGGTAGAAAGTGTTTTCAATTGTTCAATAGTTTTTTAATTATTAAAAATATTATTGTAGCAATACTTAAAAAAATATGACCTCAATCCCCTTTTGTTAGCGATGCATACTTATACCACATTAGTTTCTGTAAAGCGCAGTATCTCTCCGTTTTACTACATTTGGTCTCAAAGTCCTAGTCCTAGGGATAAATCATCGTCATAGCTGTTACTGTCATGCATATTACTGTACTTTTCAGAAGCTACAACCATAATAGCAGCACTTTTTTTCTTCTGTAATAGTAAGTTGTTTCTTTGCCATTATCAGATTGAGCAGCATGTACATGAGCATGATTGTCAGAACAGAATTCAGTAGGTAGGATGACTGGGAGGGCACAGTGAGTTCAATTTATTTTTTTATATTCTCACAAATTATCTGACTCATGTTATACTGTCACAATGTTAAAAAATATGTAAAGAAATAACATATTCATGAAAATTGTATACTGCAGCTGTGAGTACAATCCAAAGTAGGCAAATGCTAGAGGTCACTAAAATACCCGCTACTAAATGGATACATGTTTCAAAAACGTCCTTCCTGAGATGCTCACATATGGCTGCCAAACTGGCAGGTGTATTTGGTTTTCACAAACACTGACGGTTATGATAGCAATTTCTAAGCAAAACTTCAGAGTCAAAATTATTGATAGTAACATATGAATGCAAAATGGTTCTTAAACTTCAGTTTGATTTTGCATCTTAAATTTTAAGGGGATATCTCCATTTCATTTATTTATAAAGGCAATTTCCCACTCCTGATTTAAAACCTTCCTTCAAACGGTGGTGTTTACCATAAATCCCATTTATCTGATTAGATCATTCATTTGGTCATGAACTCTTCACTTTGCACATATAATGAAGGCCAGCCTCGCTCATGTAGGGTATTTTATTTAAGACAAAATGAGGTTAGCAGTGCTGTTTATTTTGCTGTTTGCCCATGGATAGTAAATTGCCCACATTTAAAGGTTTCCATCTGCAATACCAATGTAGGAAAATGGGAAAGTTTACTATTTATAGAAGGAAAGTGGTTAACTTTTATATGCACTTTGGTAGTTTTTGCACAGTTTGTCTACTTCATCCTCTGTGGCTCGAGGACAGGGGAGCTGTTAACGGTTGAGCCAATAAAACTGTTATTGCTGCTATCTTTAACATGCTGTGAATGAGGAGAGCCTTAAACAAACTACAGACTGCAGTGGAGGAATGATTAACTCCAGTATTTATAATGCTCACTGTGTTAGGCAGTCGACCATATTTTTCCAAATGGTTAAATTTTATTTATGAGACATAAAATTCCTAAATCCATGCCAATGGAAGCACACTCCATTTAACAGCGTGCTGTCTAGTCTGTTAAAGGCTTTCTAATGTAGCACAGTTTTGTAACGTTACTGTTATATTATGTGAATGTTTTGTTTTTAGACAGGAGACAATAAGTGCAGTTGTTCTGCTTTTGTAAAAGGTAATTGGAGTCTCCTCTTGGAAAGAAATTATTTCACGTAATACCCAAAACATGAGCCTGTCTGATTCAGAAATCACTTGATTATCTAGAATAAGGCTGTTTTATACAGTGCCATACAAAACTATTTACACTCTTGGAATCTTCAAGTTGCATTACAACCATAAACTTCAATGTATTTTATCGGGATTTTATGTGATAGACAAACAAAATGGTGTATACTTGTTTCAGTTTCCTAAGAATATTTAAACATTCAGACTGAGTTAATACTCTCCACTTTAAATTACAACTACATGTTTTGGAAATATGTCTACCAACTTTGTAAGTCAATCCTGAATTACTTGCCAGTTTTTCTTAGCAAAACAGCTTTTTATGTTGGATTGAACAGTGCTCTTTAAGGTCTTTAAAGTTTATGTTGTTGTTGTATAACCTTGTCCCCTTGAACATGGTCTACATGATTCTAATATTCTCCAACAAATATCTGTGGCATCCAGAAAACAGTTGAATTTATGTGAAAGATCAATTAAACGGTCAAGAATTTAGGTGCCTGCTGATGGCAGTTCCTTTGCTTAGGATTATCAGACAAATTCATTTTATTTGTTGAAAATATTCAAAATGATGTATTTGTTTTCATCTACAACATCAAATAAAACCCCAAGAAATCAAGATTTAACTTAACATTAGTAAGTTAAGAGTTATATATAGGTATTTTGATGAGGCAAACAATGTAAAAAAAGTTCAAAGGTTCTGAATACTTTTAAAGGGCATGGAACCTTTAGCTAATTGTTAGCATTTATTTTCTCTCAATAAAACATGACGGGCAATTATTAATGATTTAATAAACTACCTGCCTTATTAATTAAGTCCTTTATTGTTGAAACAAAAGAGTCAAATCCAGATTTACAACAATCCATCCTTAGCGGGGGCCTGTACATTGTGCTTTTGAGTGTCACATAATTAAATACTCTGTTAGAGACAGCTCATTAATTCAGCTCCGTTGTGTACCCGTTATTTTTATTTATTTTTTTTTTTTTGAGGAAAATGGCAAATTTATGACCAAAATAAATCAATATGCATTTACAAAACATATGTTGCCAAATTTGGACAAGTGGTAAAGGCCAGCTCCATTAACAAATTGAGAATGCATTCATTCATTACTGTATAGGTTTCGAGAGCACACCCATGCAAATGACAAAGAAATGCAAATGCAAGGCATCATCAAGCAGAGTGCTCTGAAATAGATTGCCACGAGGTAATCATAAGGGCAGCCACAAACAAACAGGTCCACCGGACCGTACTGATCTATCAATTTTGCAGTCGCAATGTCCAATGTCTTAAACATGGGCATACATTACGCCAAAGTATATCTATTTGATTTACTTGTTGATCTAGATCTAGAGAGGTAAGGGCCGTGCGTTTGCTCTGACAAATTGCATTGGAACTTTTAAGTGAAGATGTAAAATTGCTCCCCGTAATTGCCCCTTAAGACTGTGCCACCAATTATTAATCAATGGGTGTCAGGGGACCCAGACCTCCCCTTTATTTATAGCAATAAATTGCTGAATTATATTCATATTTATTCTAAGTAGGTCTTCATTGTAATTGGCATGTTATTAAGCTGAGGGCTTTTAGTCTGCATCAGAATAATTTAATTAAAAAAGTGAAATATAGATCTGTCCGGGATAAACAAACAGGCCAGCTGTAATATGACAGAAATGCGGTGAACGGCCTGGTTAAGTAGCTCATTATTTTTGCCCTTCCTTTAGGAAAATGGCTGCTTCAGGAGTGTAGAGGCTGTTTCCATTGTAGCAGCCAGGGTTTATGGAAGCACCTCATCAATCCACTTATCCCTGTTCTGTTGGTCGGATAATCTGAGCGTCTGACACTAATGGTGAGGTTGCCTCAAGACTGAGAAAATATACTGAAGAGCCAGCTGAACTCTCTCCTCCGCTCTCTTCTTCGCTTGTCCTTAGACTCATATGCACATGCACGCAAACACGCACACGCACGCACACACACAGGGATAAACATGTAGTGCGTACTCCATCCCTTCCTCTTTTTTTTTTTCCAATGTTCAGTCAAGAGGGTAATCCTAAGCTCCTTTACTTATCTCTGGGAGGAATTTTCAGCATTAGTCATGATAAGACACAGGTCCTCGCTGATAAAGAAGAGGGGGAAAGCTCTCCAAAGCTAACTAAGGCGGAGATACTCGTGGAATGCAGTGTTTGCAAGAAACCCGCTGCTATATGAAAGAAATGTTGTTGTTTAAACAGCTATGAAAACCACCAGCTATGAAAACCACCAGCGGCGGCTTTCAGCAGGTTTTCATCACATTTTTCAAATGTTTACTGGCATGGGTCAAAGAAGATTAAAATGTACTACAGTGACCAAATACGGTGCTATTAATGACTTGTCAAGTTCAATCCAAGACTGTTTACGTAAGGCACATATTCCTTCTGCCGCAAAATAACAAATTCATTGTTACTGTTATAACAAGATTAGCTGTATTGTTTAGTTATAATTTATTATCCAAGGTACTGTATGTATTTTTTTCTTTTTTTTTGCCATCCTGTGTTTTATCAAGTAACTCTGGCATGAAAAGGTTGCATTAGCTGTTTATTTAGTCAGACTTGGGTAGAGCTTACAGTTAGCTACTAGACAGACTCCTTGTAGGTTGCCAATAGTCGTTTAAAAGCAGTGTTGTTCTAATGGGGTTTCATTTAAACTGGGGAAACAGCAGGACTGGGAATTAAAACAGTTTCAAAGCTGTATACTTTTAAAACTTGATATACCTTGATGTGAGAAAGCTTCTTAAACCTCTGGAATACAGATTCATGTAATCATATAAAAAAAAATCATAAAATATCCCAGTGTATAATAAGTCAGACATGATCTGAGGTCCTTTTTTTAAAAAAAAAAAGAAAAAAAAGAAAAGAAAAAACAAAAAAAGTTGCAATAGTAAAGTGTCTGGACCTTAGCTGTGTAGTTTATTGAAGCAGAAAACTCAGACATCATGACTCACACTTATTAAACAGTCTCCTGTTTTATAAAACGGTATTGTTTACTTTGGGAAGAGATCGCAATACATTATGCTTCGGAACATAGTGTTAGTGGGGTTTGCGGGTCAAAGTGATTTACACTGCTGGAAGCTTCCTAACGTCTGTGAGGGTAAAGTGGAGCACAGGGAAGAGGTCTTGCACCAAGTAGAGATTTATCATTTTAATGAACTTTTTACAAGTGTCTGGCCTTATCCAGAAACAACAACACAGGTATTCAACCTGTTCTTTGTCAAGCTTTGCTTGGACAACCCCCATTCTTCCTTCAGGAGTAGGTGGTCATTTGTTTATTTTTAACTTTGGCTAATTGGCCAAACCGTCTTCACGATCCTCCAGCTGCAGCAGGCCGACTACAAGACCAAAATGAATTTTGTACCTCAAAAAAAAAATAAAAATACAGCCTTTGACAGATGGTGTGGGTTCAAGTGAAGGTTAGGGGCTTACAAGCATGGAAAAACTAAAACACAGCCCCCCTCTTCACCCCGGATCCTGCATTTAAGAAAGCAGCTCTGTCACATTCATCTTGGAGGCAAACTTGCAAAGCAATTTGTTGAAGGTCAGCAGGATATGTGATAAAAGTGTAGTCTTGTTAAGCATCCATCACAAGCTGATTCGGATTTTGTGCAAAGATGTAGTGACAAAAATACACAAAGGGTTCAGGGTAATGGGTTTAGGCAGGCATATTGGGTTGGGTAATACAGTTAATAGGTCCTTGGATCTGGGGGCTCTTTTAGGCAGATATGAGAAGCATCACCGGCTGTCATATTCTCTGATGAGAGTATGCATTAGAGGAAACTCTATTTAGTAAAAGACAATTCAATTAGGGACTATTCGGGGACCATGGATTATTTCCCCACGGGCATCTGCTCATTCGAGGCAATATTCAGATTTCATTGTGTTTTCAAAGTGAAGAAATGTCAGCGGCTGGCTCCTGCAGAGGTTTGAGGCCCTGTATGGACATTTATATTTTCAACGGTCAAACAAATGAAGACAAAATTTTTTCAATACGGCCCTAATGTACAGTAGCAATATCTTATTGGGTGAGAGGGTGAATCCGTCCTTTTGACATAGATGTTTTATGGCCTCGGTTCGTATTTATGATGATTTGAAATAGAGCAGTGCATTCTATATTTTCTTTTTAAATATGAAAGCAATATAAGTAGCATGCCAAAAATTATTGAGATCTTTATTACTGACACAACATTTACATACTTAGTGGCAATACTGGTAAAAATATGAAAAAACCTTAAATAATTTTTTGTTGTGTTGCAGTAATATAATTTCAAAATGCATAAGAACAGATTTGATTTGACAATGTCCATTCAGTGGTGGGAAATAAAAAAATCTCCTCTTCTGCCAACTTTATACAACCTTCTATTCGTAATTGAAAACTTCTTATTCTATGTCCTCTAAAATTTCACTAGTTTGAAGCACACACATACAGAGAGAGAGTGGTGTTTTATCAGTCCTCATTAGATCATCTTTCTAGATCACCAATAGATCTTTTCCACTGACATGGTCCAGAACCCATTCGAGAACCCAAACGCCATTTTGAACAAGTGTCGCAGAGGTGAAGGGGCCATCTTGCTTCTACATTCTTCTTCCATGTAGTGCTACTATCGATGAAGCAAGCTTGGCTCCCAAATACATGGAAACAAGCATCAGCTCTAGAAAAAACCCCACTGATGGTTAGACCTAGGTGAACCAAACATGTTCTAGAATGAGCGTTTTTTTTTTTTTTTTTTTTTTTTTTTTTTTTTTTTTTTTTTTAGAAAAACTTCCGAAATGTTCTTTCTCCCTTTAAATTCC
>NW_015113384.1:33157-37303 GCF_001443285.1 Poecilia latipinna
CTGTGGGTTAGACCTAGGTAAACAAAAAATTTTTTAAAAGGGGGTTTTTTTTTTTTTTTTTTTTTTTTGTTTGTTTTTTTTTTCTGTAGAAACACTCCACAAGACTCCTTGATCCCTTCAAATGCTCTTCAGTTCATCCAGCAAGTCTTCTATGGGATTTATATCTTGGGACTGAGACAGCCATTTTAGCATCTTAATAATCCATTTGTTTTTGATCATTGAGATGTTAAAAGACCTCTTGAGTCTTGTCAGATCCAAGCACAAGATTCCTTGTACACATCCCAAACTTTAGAAATCTGCATGTTTCTGTTTTCATTTTGTGATCTACATGTGTTCATTGCGCCTTGTGATAAGCTGAAATGTTCTGGTGTAGAATGGTGGGCTAAAGTTGATCCACCCATATTACACAACTGATACTGATTAAGTGTAAGGCATAGTTGCAGAATGACTGTTGGCAAGTGGACAGCACAGAAAATATCAGTGCAGTAGAGACTTTGGAGGTAGACATAGCAGATAAATTCTATCACCCGGTCTGAACTGAGAAATATTTTTGATCAGCAAATCCTGGTGGAGATTATGACATTTTGTGTAACACCGAAGGACAAGCTGCACATAATTGGGGGTTTGTGGTTGTGTTTTTATTGCAGAGTTATCATCTGAAGAGGTTTTCGATCGTAGCATGGATACGTCTTTTCTTCTCCCGAAAACGGGTTGGCATGTAGACAGTGTCTTGTGGTTCTTATGGGGACATTGTGATCCCAAGATGTCACTGTTTGCTACTCCTTTCAAACTGTGAACCATGAATTAAAACGGAAAACTTTTACCATCCCGACTGTGTGTGGTGGCAGGATAAATATGGGTCCTGTCCCAATCTACTGGCTAAAAGAAATGGACTGCTGTGACACAGATCTATATAGCAGAGACAGGGTTCATGGTTCATTAAGCAGAAATTTGTAGAAACTAGTTTAAAAATGTCTCAATTACATTTTTTGAAGTTCTAAATTTAAAGGTGTACCAATAATTGTGCCACTGTTGGCTTTGTTGTTTTTCTTCCCTCTGAGTTATCTTATTTTCTTAATATATATATTTTTTTTAAAGCGACAATATGGTGCTGCCAATAAATATAGATTTATTTTAGGCTTTCTACACATATTCACCAAGATAGCCAACAAACTTGTCCATGTTGTATAAGAACACAGCATATTAGACAGACAGAAATAGTAGAACTTGACAAAGATTCTCACTAACACTGTGGTGCAAGGTTTGGCTTTATGCAGCCTTCAGCACTGGAAATGAATTAGCTTATTCCCAGGAGTATCTGCAGAATAGCTGAAAACGCCATGTACACAGTTTACTTTACAAAAATTTATACTTTATGACATGTTGGGGTTTAGTTTACCTCAAATACATATGTTCCATATATCAGGTGTGACTATGCAGTGAAAGATTTATTTTCCATCGTCTTGGAAGTGCATTTTTATTGTATACACACATATGCTGCACGTATTACGTATGTCAGTGCTGGAGCGATACACTTGAATGTCAGTACTGCATGTGTCTGTATTGCACACACATGTGTTCCACATATCAACAGAAGTTGAGACTACACCTGTCTCTACATGAAACCAGAAACCGGCGGTGCATCCAGGGGCTGTGCAGCAGATTGACAATGCAACCAGGTCCATGATAGCCATAAATCCAACCTGCTAAGGTTAATACACACGAAACTGAGATGCCGGCAAATCAATTCACAGTTTGGCAGCGCGACTCATAAAGCGACTTTACAAGCTCATCTTAATCCAATCAGAATGTTTCCTATGTAAATAGAGACCAACGATATTTCACGCAGAGGGAGTTCCTGGGAATGACACTGCACTCTATGATGAGTTACATAAAGAAGCAAATTAAGGCTAAGCATTAGCAAATGTTAATCTGGTTAATTTATGGTGTTCAGTGAATTTAATAGCCCAGTCTGTTGTTTTGACACATAACTTTCTTTTTATCTAACACCAACAGATTGGGGGGGACCAAAAACTATTTCATGGAAATTGTTATACTTTCTGGAGTCGCTGCAGTTATGAAGTTGTGAATGATGTCTTTACAGGGAGAAAATGACAGGCGGCTTACCTAGTGGAAGAACTGTTTTAGTTTTTTCATGTGTTGTCTTAACTGTGAGACCACGCCGATAAAATAGTACAGGCATAAATCAGACATAAAGCTGGACATGTTTTAACTGCATATAGAGAATATCACGTGTAGAGGCATATCAAATAATGAAAGACATGACATGAGGGCCACCAGGTTTTATAAAGAAATCTAATCAGATCAGATAACTGCTTCAAGAATAGTAAACTTGGTTGCTGACTCCAGCTGACACTCAATACGACCCATGCTGAACCAAAGATGGGAGACTCTGTGACTTAGGCAAGAATTAGAGAGTTGATTTACAATCACAACCTAAAGACTTGAAACTTGACTTACACTTGCACTCATGGGACTCGGGTCACATGAGAAATCTAATGAATTCAGGTTTTAAAGTAAGGCTGTAATGGTCCATTGTTTGAGTAAATTAGTAATACGAGTAATCACTTATGACAAGTTACTGTGCTAAGGTTAGTATGTGCGTTATGGTTCTCTGTGTTTGTTTCTTGACTGTAAGTGCCAATAAAAGGAGTTTAACAACAGCTTACAAGTTCATCTGTTTGTATTTAATGGTGCTATTGAGCAAGCTGTGGTCGGTGGAGAGATGCACATATTTTCCTGCGAAAGGGTGCGTTTGATTTTATGAATCATGGATTTCAGAAATCAGGGACATTCATGGGCTACATAGACTATGGTTATTAGTCTCTGATAAAAAATATTGTCACATCTGGCATTTTATCCTCTAATCATTGAGATACCCTCAATACAGACACATTTTTTGTTCTTTGGAATAAAAGCACTTTTTTTTTTTGACTCGTCTAGAAATCCCACAGTTATTGGCACTAACTTAAAAGTACTAGTTGACTTGGAACATAAATGAATATTTATACTGTTATTGTTTCAAAACAATTCACAGCAGCTAAGTTTATTTTTAAGCTTGGCAACCGACCAGCTGTGAGGTGTATGATGCTGAAATCTGCTGGCTCATAAACTGTCACTGACAACAGGGACCTTATGAAGAGCAAACGTGCATATTTGCATTCAGGACAAAGAAAATTGATATAAACACAATATTTATGCTAGCATCTCCACCAACCAGTATTTTTTCTGGTGACGTCGGCATTTATCCACCACCCATGTCTCTGTATGTGAGCTTTAACGAGTCCGAAGAAAAAGAGAAATGCATTTCACAGTGTCCTTTCCTTCTACTACTGACCACACAGATGTTTATCTTTGTTGAGGCAAAGTTTGACTGAACCTTTTGTCTGGGCAAGTTGGGGAAAGGCAGAGAGATGGAGAGAGAAGGAGAGAAGAAGGGGGGAAAGGGGACACAACAGCGACCATATGTTCAATGTGACCCTCATTATTCTCAATTAGGGCAGCCATCCATGGAATGGTCTTGCTGATAACAACCCATAACACCTTCAGAGGAGCAGAGCACAATCTTCCAGTGGCACAGTGAATGAAGCAATGGCAAAATGTTGCTTGGACTCATCAGCATCAGTATGTATGTATATGTGCCGACTTTTGTTGGTCTTGGGGATTTAGGCAGTGCTCTATGACGTGAGGTGAGTGGGTAAGCCGAGAGGCATTTAAGTCCTCATCTCATGTCCCAAAAGGACGTCTGGAGAGGTTAGCAGCGCAGTCACATTTGGTATGTCTGTGTATCAACCCATTTTCAACAGTAGACCACTTCCTCTCAGAATGTTCTGGTTCTCCAACGTCTGACACAGACCTTGGTAATCCGGGTGACATCCGAGCCACCATGACATCATCTGTATGTCTTGGACTCATATTTTCGTGAGGTCACCACAGATTGCCTTATGCAGAGTTGAAAACCATTACCACTGGGTACAAAACACCATGACTTAAACCACTACACCAATTAGCTGAATAATTGGATGCTTTGTAAATTTTTATATATATATATATATATATATATATATATATATATATATATATATTTTTTTTTTTTTTTTTTTTTTTTTTTTTTTTCTGGGGAGG
>NW_015113384.1:40425-71661 GCF_001443285.1 Poecilia latipinna
AAACCCCCCACCACATTAGTGAAAAAAATTGGTTGTTTTTTAATTTTTTTTTTTAATAATAATTTTTTTTTTTTTTTTTTTTTTTTTTTTTTTTTACTCATGAGCAGTGGTCTGGTTGAAGATGAAATCTTGTTCAAGATAAATGAATGGCAACAGTGACTCGCGTTGCCACTATTGACAACTGTGGTAGCTTCAAGCATTAATGCATATTGATGCTAGGCATGTTCTGCAATGAAATGATGCAAACTCTGAAATAATCCAACTTCATTTCAGGTTGTGAGGTCGCAAAACTTTAAAAAAAAATGCCAAGGGGGTGAATACTTTCACGAGGCACTGTGTATCACTCTATCATGCATTGCATACACATTCATTTCTAACTAAAAGTGCATCTGTTTGCAATAGTTTTTCGGGTCTGCGTATCATAAATAAACTTTCTTTTTTTCAGTTTACACCCAAAGTAAATGAGGTTTGTGGCTGAGGTAAATCATCTGTGATTACTTTCCCTGGCATCTTTCCCAAGTGCTTACTGTAATCCAAGGAAGCGGTGACATCACCCTCATTCCTTCTTCCACTGAATTCGAAATGGCTCAGGTGATTAAGTTCCCAATAAGACGATGGGAGTTACTGCAAGGCTGTGGCATTGAGTTGGCTCATTGATTAAATCCAAACAAGAGCCTTCACCACTCTGCAGCAGCAGCACTTCTACTCACAGAAACTACCTTTCTTTCGTCTTGTATATTGTCTCTATTGAGTGCATTCTGCCTTTTTGGGATAGGAAATGCACCGTTGTGACATGGAAGAGCCTTGATTGCCATTACAGTATCAATCATTGAGAATATCTATAACAGAGATATTCTCTCCTTCTCTCCTCTCTTATAGGGATATGTATGTTTCAGGTTATTAAAAAAAACTGAATTACAACCAATAACTCTCGGACTTTCTTAAATCATAAGCCATAGTGTGCAGCATGCAAACAATACAAAATGAGCTTCCACAGTTTTCAATTACCTCAGCTTTTCTTGCTTATTTGAACTATGATAGAGAGTTATTCACCTTTAACACTGTCTCAGTCATGTGCTGAATTACCACAAGTTGTTGCAAATAAAGGGAACTTAAAGGCCATTGAGTTTGGTAAGACTGTGAGTGATTGTCATTACATAAATCCTTTGTCACACATTTGCTTCCAGAACTTTGGAATACAGTATAAGTTTGTTTCTTACTGATGTCCTGATTGAGGTTTGAAATTAATTTTAAGATGAACAAACACTTTATTTTCCTTTTAACTATTCCAAACAAGGCAACGTTTTTTGTGTACACAACAAAACAGAAACAAATATTTTATGTAAGGATTAATTCAAAAAATACATTCTTGTAATCCTTGACACATATTTAGAAGTACATGTTTTCTATATTTAATATCAATTGTACAAATTGTTTTCACTGTTTTGCACACAATGTTTTAGTGACTTGAAGTTGAAATCCATGGCAGAAAAACATATAAAGTTTGTATGTATTCTCTCACTATGCTAAATTATTATTTTTTCCTTGGGTAAATGTTTCTGATCCAAGAAAGAAGGAGAGCTTTATTTTTAAGATGGAGCAGATATTTTCTCACATACATTATCATAAATCTAAGGAGAGAAGCTTTTATGCTTTGGTCGTTTAATCTGAGTTTAAAAAGTACATGCTAAGTTTTAAACCCTAACATAGGAGGGTCTAGAGGTCAAAGGTTGTGAATTTATTTCATTTTATTTCTTTTTTTTTTTTCATTTTGAACATGCATTCAAAAACAAAAACAATAAATTACACAAAAACTCAAGCTCTGATTTTGCAAATCAAACTTAAAGGATATTATTTAGAGAAAATCCCTTAATTTTTCATGCAAGTATAGTTTTATACATTTTGTCATAAATAAGACATGGAAATTCAGATATTTTTCCATATTCAGACAAATTCAATAATTCTTCATGTTATTCAGGATTGCGAAGGAGCACTGCTTACTTATTTATGCAATTCACTTGATTCTTTATTTGGATAGCATTACACAATCCAAATCTTCATGAAGAAAACCAATCAGTAGAGTTTTTGTTCGTTACCTTAAACGATTAGGGAACAAATTAACGGAATTATATTGTATTCTACAGTAACATCGCAAAGTAAAATGGGAGCATTGTGCAGAGAGCCCTAATCAAACTACGACCTTATCCTCCTGTGTTTCTGAAACTGAACAAGCCCATACAAGTTTGAAATTGATGAGAGCGCCAGTACAAGTTCATGACTTTGACCTCCAGGGTATTTGATCTCTTGACACAGAGTTTATTTTTCTGAAGCTACAGCTTGATATTCCAGCACTTAATTTAAGAGTGCAGTTAAATCACAGAAGCCATAATATGTCAGGCGATCCCACTACTGGGGGTAAAAAGAGAGTGAAAACGTGGAGGGGGAGGGAGGGAAAACAGTAAGTAATGAAAAAGCTATGATTGCTTTTCTGTCCCTCCAAATGACAGTTAGCACCTCAATGACCTGCTCGGGGCAGGGCCATCTAGAAATGACACGCTAAGGCACAACGTCATCTAACAGGGTAGTTACAAAAATCAATACAAAACCCATTTCAAAGATGCTCGGTGAGCGTGTGTGTGAGAGACTGCGTGTTTGTGACAGAGAGGCACAGAAAAGGACCTGCTGTTATGTTCATTTATTGAGTAGGCCTGAGGGGCTGAAAACAAACTTTTCTGATATACACATTACCTCGTAAGCAAAGGAATTCTGAAGGCTAAGCAATAACTGCGATCCCAGTCTATTACTTAAGTCAAGAGGAGCCCGCTACACAGAAAGGGGTCTTTCACTGCATGTCAAGTATGGCTTAATTCTAAACTCTGTGCCCTCCAGCTTTCTCCGTTGTCGCACCTTGAACTAAAGCAGGTATTGGCCACAGGAAGAAGAATGAGTCTTTGTCCACTGGGGAATCAATAAGCAGTCTCTCTGATATTCACAAAGAACACATGTAAACCAGTCAGGCTGGCCATAAGACTATCTTGTCCTGTTGGGATACTGGCAAGCATCACCATATATTATGTCCTTTGATTTGTTGTCAATACCCAATCACGACAAAGAGGTGCAGGCCTAGCGGACCACAAAGACACTAAGGAGTGTAAAACAGACAAATGGGCCAGGGGAACATCAATCCAAAGAGCATGTCAGACTGGCCCCTGATGAAATAGGGCACTATGTCAATGCCTGAAATTTATAGACAGTAACATGTGAAAGTGCTCACTCCTAAGCCTCGAGAGAGGTCAATCGCTTGATGCCTCTGTCCAAATGGGCTTCTCATTAAGTCGGTTCATTCAGAGTTTTCCTTTTTCCCCTCTCTGTCATTCTTTCAACAGCACAGCAGGAACATGAACCTGGTTACATTCTTGTTTCAGATAAATGTATTCTTGCTACCATACGTCCTAATAAATCTTAATGCTAATCTTTTTTTTGTTGTTGTTGTTGTTTGTTTTATCTGTATCAGCAGAACTGATGCCTGCCAATTCAACTAATAAAATTGTGAACACTCGTGACATTTTCACCGTAGAAGAAGAACGGCAGGGTTGGGGAGTTCAGCGAGAATATTCACTGGGACTTTTTTTTTTTTTTTTTTGCCGGCTACATTCCTGACGAGGAGCATTGTGGCTCCAGAGATCTGATCACTGTTTCAGCAGCTCCGTTGCTGCAAAATGTGGTTTCAGTAAATTACATACAATATGAAACGAGCTTGGCTCCACTCAATGGACCTCAAACAATCTAAGAGAAAACACTGGTACGCTGTCGAGTCGCATGTGCTCACCACACCCACACACATGCACACGGAAAATAAATTTAATGTTGTCACTTCCCTCAAAGCCGTCAGTGTCAAGAGAGACTACTGGCAAAAGAAAGTAATCAGGAAGCCACAGAACAAAAATAAATTTGGGGCTTGACATGCTGTTGGAAAAGAATAGCAATCAGCAAATTTAATGCATTTCTGATGTATATTTAGGGCTCTGACACTAGGCCACAGATGTACATGTGTTGGGTTTCTATTTTGCAAAAGATATGGTTGGTGATAACCTATTATGGGACATCGTCAGCTTCCCCACACCCTCGGCCGCGGATGGGAAAAATTCCATCACTTGCTCTATCCAGGGGATGTAATATTGAAACAAATTATGGCTGGAATTGAAAAGTCACAAGCTTATTCTGTCTTGATCAAACCCCTGCCAAAAGGCTAAGTGCAAGAATGGAGATGCCTCCAAAATGGTTTTTATTGCATTACCATCAGTGACATCTTTGGCACTCCCAGTTCCCAGCAACGGAACTGGGCATCATTATAGGAGCTGGAGCGTAGCATGGGGAAATATTAAGTGACAGGAACTAACAGGAGATTATTGGCAATTAGGTTGTTGCGAGTTACTCTGACTTTGCAACAATTTGGTTATTCAAAATCGTTTTTTAAACAAATGTGCCTTACACTTGCAAGTCTTTATTACCATATTTGACAGGAATAAATTAGTCACAGTACCTTGCAAAAATATATATATTAATATTTCATCACAATACAAAGGAACACCGCAGTGAAATAAGTGGTGTGCATGCGCCCAGTCCCTCCATTTGTTTTTTTTGGAGAATGTCCGACCAGCTCAATCTAATCTAAAACCCAGATGTATTGCCCAGTCTTTGCAAAATAACACACCAGTCCTGTTTAGTCCACGCTAATCGAAGTCCAGTTTGTTTGCCTGGAAAATCTAGTGTGTTTGGATACCAATAGCAAACCCTGGTCCACCTAAAAGCACAGGTCTTGGTTTGGCTGAAACATATTCTGGTGCAGTTTGAATCCATATGTGGTGGCCAACTGAACCACATTGATCCTTGTGTCTGCACTGCAGATAGTTTTGCTATACGTCTTGTAGTTATTGATGCATCAATATTTTCAAATTAAATTTACTGCTCAGCTCTGTTTTAAGTTTCTCTACAGCTTTAGCTTTGACCTGTCTGGTTTAATCTGATGTGTTGTTTTGGCCATCTGGTGGCGTTTGTTCCCTAATGGTCTAAAATAAATCTTATGAGGCTTTCACAGTACACCTGTATTTATGCAGAACTTAAATTTCTCACAGATAGACTCTCTTTTCTAATTGGTTATACAGGATTTTATTTAGGGGTGTCAGAGTCAAGAGGTGTAATTACTCTTATGATTTCTCATGGTAAAAACTTTGAAAAACCACAAATCTGTTTCCAAAATATCCTACTTTGTTTTGATCAGAATGGGCACTGTTGTGGCTGTAATGTCACAAAGTGTGGGAACGTGAAAAGGGTTTGAAAACTTTTGCAAGCTACTGTAAATATGGACTTCAAAGAGCATTTAAAGTCCATAAGTTTACAGAGTAAATGGTTGGGATTAAGAACCACAGTACCGGTACCTCTTGCTCTGTCAGTCAGAGCTTCATTGCCAAAAGTAAGAAGAAAACAAGCCAATACCATGAACCACACACCAGAAACCAAAAAAAAAAAAATCTGTATTTTTGTTGGATCTCTTTTGTAAGACGTAATAATCACATATTCAAGAACATAACATTTGATTAAATGGCAGGACTTTGTTTCAGCAGTGGCAATAATAATAGTCTCATCTTGGTTTTATAGTGCCGTATATTGAACTATCTTGCTCTACAGTGGCCCGGAGGCACTTTTTTTCTTCTCAGCCATGATCACTTCTGACACAGACGGCGTCTGCTGAGACGCAGTTAAAGATTTCTATTATCATATCAAATCACACACCAGTGCTCTCATTATAAGTGACACATCGTGAACAGTGAATAAAGGCTGCTCTACATATTGCATAATTAGAAAGTTCTTTTCACTTTTTTTTTTAATTCACATATGGTAATCTACATTTGATAAAAGCTGATGTTAGAGAGAATACCTTTGGCAGGACATTAAAGGATCTCATGGAAGTCCGGGAGATTATGACGGGAAGATTACAGTGACCTTTGACCTGCCTGGATCCCCTATAGATAGCCGAGCTGCGGCGAAGCAAGGGGCCGAACTGAAGGGCTGAGTCCCCTGTCCTTGCGAAGACCTCATTAACGACTAAGGAGGCCCATCAATATTTAACAACTCAATGACTGAAATTTCAAATTCATCTCCTCGCTGGTAAATCACAAAGAAGAGGGAGGCAAGGAAGACAGAAGATGAGAACCACAGTGATTATGTGAGCTGTGTTTAATAAAGTCTGTGATTTAGTAAGGCCACACAAGTCAATTAGGGTTAGAATATCAAAGCTTTGTTCAAGTAGTTACTCAATCGCCATATTAGATCTGACCGTCAAACAAAACCAACTTGATAAGAAAACATTCTGAATGGAAAATTGTGTGAAATACAAGAATTTTTTTTTTTTTTTACACTTTTCACCTCACTTTTCTCCTTTTCCCTTCATCTCTGTGCTCATCTGCCATGATTTCTTCTTTAATGCCTTGTCCTTTTATGCATTTCTTGACCCTTCTGCCCTCTCCTGTTCGTTCGACATATTCAAGTCAGAGAGCAGTAGGTGGCTTTACTATTTTATGAACAGCTGAGGTTTCTTGGTAGTGGCAGAGTTTTCCGTGTCCAACAAAGTCCACTCACCCATGAGGAGGTAATGCAAGACTGAAGTTATGTGTTCAAAGTAAAACAGTTTGGAAAAGGTGTCTGAATAGGTTTGCTTTGCATAACGAAACTCATACATTGAATATAAATATTGATTTGCATTTATGTCAATGAGGATCTGAGTAAATTTGGACAATGATCAAATTTGTGATTAAAAAAAAATAAAATTTACCATCCGTGGTAAATTGTCAAAAAAAAAACGTAATACAAAATCCCTAGTCATAAACAATATTGTAAAAAGATGAGAGGCAAATAGTACAATCGGAGAAGCACTCATTAAAATTTCGTAGCTGCTTTTAAATCTCTTGATTTAAAAGAAACCTTGATCTGCAGATGCCAATTTTAGCCAATTCAGACTCCTCTTTATAACAAATTGAAAACATATTGTTTTCTCTACACGGGGTTTTAAGAATATTCCAAAATGAGACAACAAATGCCTTTCTTTTGTTGTGTCAGTTAGCAAGGCTGTGAGAACAACTTTTGCGTCTGCTCTCAAGAGAACATCCTTGAGATTTTGAAAGGCTATTTCCAAACTGAAAGCTGTAAAGCATAAACACTTTCACATGCTCTCTTGCAGCCGTAATGATTCACAGACATGTCCTAACATTGAAAATGCAATTTCTCCTTAAAAATTTCTTCTTTTTTTTTTTTTTTTTTTTTTTTTCCAACATATTTAAAAAAATATATATTAGCTTTGTCTTTCTCAATCCACAACAGTGTGTTCACACCGTGGAAGAGCTTTACCACACCACAGAGTCCTGTATTAAATGTAACACAATGGCATTTAGTATGGTGGATTAACAGATTTGTTTAGTTTGTGACTTGGTAACAATAATCAGGGCCAAAAGGAGTTGGAAATCATCTGACTCTGGCCACTTGACGGTTTCCCGGTGGATCTCTAAATATCTTCGTTATTTATGTAATCACCTCCCTCTTGTTATATGCGACACTTTTGAGTGAAACAGAGTAACAGTAAAACCAAGACAAATCGCTTCTTGATCAAGTACAGTTCTCCTCGCGTGTAAATCAAAGCCTGTCTTTATGGGAGTACCCCTGCCTGCGCGTCCCATCCCTTCCCCAGCTGTGTGTGGCTTTTGGTTCACCGGAGGTCAGGACGATTATTCACCCCAAGGCCTGAGGGTGCCCATATACTCTCGCCTTTATGACCACATAAAGAAAGCCAAGTGCTCAGGCGTGCCTGATTAGCTGCCCTAATATGCTATTTGTGACTAATTCCAGAGTCGCTAAGTCACAGGTGATGGTGCCGGGCTGTAAATCTCGCGCAGCCAACATTTGACGCCCCATGCATGTGTGTGTGTGTGTGTGTAGGTGTGTGTGTGAGTGTGTGTGTTTGTTTGCCTTCCTCGCGCGTGTTTTCGCTCCCGTGATGCACAAGTAAGTGTCGTGGTGAATATGCAGAGGCTGTTTAGGTGAAAAGAAGGACATAAAAATAATGAATGGTGAATGAAGCCATCTCAAGCTGACAAGTCAACCTTTGAAGGGAGGGAAGTGCGTGAGCGTACCTGTTCGAGCATGCTTGTGCGCGAGTGCACCGAACGAAGGCATTTTGCTCCGGCATAATAATTACTCATTGCCTGCAGCGCTAATACACTTTTACTGCTGAAATTGGGTGGTGTGACACTTGTATATTTTATGTGTTGTACTGATTGACCAGTTCACACAATGCAAAATCAAACGGTTAAAACAAAGAGTTAATGAGTGTCTTTTGGCTGTATTGAAGTGGAACAAACTGATTTACGTGGAGAGCAAAATACTTCTGACCTTTTCCTAAACAGTCGTCACAGCAGGGTGCAAGGATATAATAGCTTACACTAGCTGTCCGACCATGTTATTTTACATGTGAGCTTAACATTTTAATATACACAAACTAGATAACAGGAAAATAAAAATATTAACTGTTAATATTTGACAGAAACCTCAATGGACATTTAGCATTTCTACACAAATATTTTAAGAAGAGTTTTAAAACAACAAATGTATTCTTTCATAATATTCCTTTGGTTTAATGTCACTATGGTGCCAAACTACATGTAATGAGAGTTTCTGGCTACATGCCACCCATCACCTTTATTAAAACAGCTCTCCTTTAAAATAACATTTGTCATGTCATGTAAAGAAACTTACTGTAGACTCTGCCGCTGCAGATAGCCTGACCAATGAACCTGCCCGTATCAGCTTTTAATACTTGTGTTTCTGTTTTACAGTAATATCCAAATGTTGTTTTTTTTTAGCAGCAGTAATTAAATCAGTGCATCTGTGTTTTGAGTAAAAAAATGGCACATGGATAACCTTGAATTATAGTGATAGTTTTCCCCAAGGTTATCTTATTGTAAGATTCTCTCAACTCATACTGAAACCTCACATTATCTTACTTTCTTCCCCACTTACTTCCTCGTAATGTGTCAGATGTTACCTGTTTGAGCTGCTTCTCGATAATACTTCTCGCTGCTGCTTTTCTGACTTCACTGTGGAGTTTTCTGTCACGATCAGGGAAGAGAAAGAGCGAAGCGATATTCAAGAGCTCACTGTTTGTGTTTGTATGTTAAAGCAAACACAACAGAGAAGAGACAGAATGGCAGTCTGCGCGTGTTTGTGTGCGAACGAGACAGAGACGGCGACAATGTGCATTGCTCTCTGGGTGTGTGTGTGTGTGTGTGCGTGTGTCTGCGTGAGCGCAGCATGTGTGTGTGAGCTCCACTGACCTCTGCGCTTGCTGTGCTGTGTCCTCCAAGCTGACAGAGTCCTCTCCTCCATCTCCTCACTGTTAAACACCCTAGGTCTGTTCCCAGATGGGTAGCCATAAGCACCCCTTGCTTGACACGCACACGCATACACACACACACACACACACGTGCACACATGCAACATGGATTCACTCACACACACCGTAACAGCTACCACTCTGCACCCTTACAACACCGTAGCGCCAGAGAGGTGAAAGTCATGGGTGGGAAGGATCGAGGGGATTGAGCGACACTCACCTCCAAACCACACAGCCAGAAGGTTAACAGTTTGGCCAGATCTGGAGTCCCCAACAATAATGAATCATATTATTTTATATGAATGACAACGAACAGCCTTGAGGCGTTTGGACTTGTATTTATTCAGCAGAGCTGCCATAATATGGCACCCTAGACATTTCCTGTCGAGATATGCTGCTGCAACAAGGCAGGGACATTTTAAACACTTTACATGTGTGAGAAGTGAAAGGTGGCTGAAGTTTGGCCATTCTCGGCGAATACAATTACAACAATGGCCTGTTTGTGTTATCTCACTAGTGGTGCTTTATTAGAGTTCATAATTAAAGTTATATTATCTCCATCTGAAAATGTAAAACAGTGGAAGCAATGTGGGACAAAATAATTAAAGGCAAAAAGTGCAGCCTTAGCTTTTATTCACAGCAATGGCCGCCCATCAGGGTTGTCAAGGTGTTCAGAGGCTTTGTCATTTTATATAAGGGGAAGAAAAAGAAGCTATGACAAGAATTTTTTTGCCTGTGATCAGTAGGAAGAATTTGTCTACTTTAGGGGTATTCTGCACCCTGGTTTGAATATCCTTGGTTTTAATCTACATGACAGCTTATGTTCAGATAGACGTTTTGATTTGTCAGTCATAATTTGATATGCAGACAGTGGGACAGGAGGTGTCTTAGCTGGCCTAGTGACATATTTTTGTAAGAGATGGAGCTGTGGTTGTAACGAGTGTTCAGCAACAAAAAAAAAGAAAAAAAAATGGATGTGGGAGTTGCTTCAAAGTTTACAAAATAGTAAAATATATTTTATTTCACTTCATTTATTAATTCTTTTTTGCTGCTGTAAATTTACTATGGAGCTGCAACCTATTTAATTTAACTCTGGTTGCATTAATGTTGATAGGAAAGCCCCAGTGAGAGAGGCATGATTCATCACTGATATGCAATGATGGACAAATAGGAAATAACAAATCTGTAATTTTGCTCTCATGAAATTAATCCTTTCTTGACAGGATCCATGGACATTAATACTAAAAAAAATAACATTCATGCTCATTGTTATTTTCATGTCAAACTTCACTTTTGTAATTGGACTTCACAGCTGATTTATTTATTTATTTTATTTTTATTTTATTTTTTTTAATCAAACTCTTCAATATATTTTTGTCTTCAAGATTTTGGGATATCTTGGTGCCCTACTTGTTTGTTCAGACTAGTAGAAAAAAACAGGTTTCGAAACCTGTTTAGTTTCTTTAGATGAACGTAAATGTGATAAAAGTGGTGAGAAAATTAATGATGACAAAAAAATCTTGTGATCATTATGTTTTTTCTTTTCTTTTTTTTTTCTTACATTTTGAGATTAATTTTAACTAAACAATTTTTAAAAAGGTTGTGCCCCTCTGGCCATCTTTGTTTAAAATGTTCATCTATAATTCTAAGTAACAACATGGTAATTTCAGAAAGTAGCTTAATCTGTTGAACATACGTAACATGCTGTTTATTCAATGCACACCCGTTCGTGGACTTCTGTAAAGATGTAAAAGAGATGTGTTTCTTTTAATATGCAAGAGTCCCGAAAAAAAAAAAAAAAAGTTTATTCTTATGACTGTGTATTTTACTTGACGAAATGTCACCAAAATTGTAAAGGGTTTAAATCAAAAAGACTATAAATTGAGCTAAATTCAAAAATGTAACCTAAATTAACACTTATTTCCTCTCGCCCCCCACATTCCTGGGAAACTTTCACAGCCCATAAACACCCCAGTCTCTCACACTTGAACAGAAGAGGTTAAAGAATAGTCCATATAATAAGATGCAAGCATCCAAGTCTGGTAAATCAGTGTAAAAAAACACTCCTCCCTGCAGCCAAAATAGTTCAACCTCTTGTCCCTGTTTTGAAATCATAAACAGCTTCACCGTTCCTCACCGGTGGTAATGAAATGCAGGACGGAGTGCAGGAGAATATCAAAACCTTTGCAACTCTTCATGAGAAACACTTCAGAAAAAGGAAAGCAGGGTCACATGGCGCATACATGAATTCTGTCGAGGCCAAATTAGAAACATTAAAAAAAAAAAAAAAAAAAAACACAGGCTGAGAACTTGCTAATTATTACACCTCCTTACAAACAGAGACAGTCGGGGCAATAACAAGCCGCTGGCTGACTCCCAATGTCACTTTGTGCAGGGTAACAAATATCCAAAGGTCAAAGTGTGTTTCTGGGGAACAGTAAAAAGCTGACCAAGGCTAAGTGGTGTGGGTCTCTGCTTGTATGCGTTATCTTTTAAGCAATCTAGGCTCAGGTGTCCTTCAAGACGGTGCTGCCACCTGCAGCTGTAGGTGTGAACAAAGACACGGGAGGGAGAGCAACACTTTGAGACGTAAAAGACTTAATCAAAAAACCGAACTGTGTTTAGTAGATGAGAATGATATTTTCACAATTTAATTTACTTGTTTTTTTAGATTACAAGAAGCAGATTAGCAGCTTATGTCTAGTAAAATGAAAACAGTTATACATTCCATTTTTTGCATTGAACATTGTAAAAATATTGAAAAGTAAAATGTCAACTGTAGGTTTTGAGCAAAAACATTAAATAAAAAAGTGTACTTTTATGAATGCATGCATGTTTACTTTCCCTTTAAAAATTTAGCATGATTTACTTATACGTAAAAGAAGATTTTATTAGTGTAATTACATAATCCATAATCATAGCAAAAAAATACATGCGCAGAATTATTAAATTGCTGAAACATTACAATTTTGTTATCAAACATTAGCATATTTACATATTGACAAGATGATGATTTTGCCATACATCCTGGTAAACATGCATGCAGTGAATTATCAGATCTCAAAAACCTCCTTATTGTTGCACAACCAGCTTATTGGCGGAGCTGGACAGCAAATTGCATGACTGTTCAAATTAAAACCTGACATGTCAAAGTGTCAGAGCCAGGCACTTTTAAAGAAATGCGTTACAGTGAGGATGAGTGCTAACGGCGCACGTGGCTTGTCATAAATGAAGGAGGGAAAAAAAACAAAACTAAATGTAGAACTAGGGTCACCTTAAACGAGCCAATCCTATATAATAATTTTCAGCAACTAGAAGCAGATTTTTTTATTTATTTATTTATTTTTTGTATTATTTTTGAGGGATGTTCTTCCACAAAGTCATCCACGAAGAAGGATGAACTTTGGACTGACACATGTACAGATGTGGTAAGGCTAGGAGCCGTGCTGTAATTAAAGCACTCACCCTGGGAAAAAGGTGGGATCTTCNTCAACTCATACTGAAACCTCACATTATCTTACTTTCTTCCCCACTTACTTCCTCGTAATGTGTCAGATGTTACCTGTTTGAGCTGCTTCTCGATAATACTTCTCGCTGCTGCTTTTCTGACTTCACTGTGGAGTTTTCTGTCACGATCAGGGAAGAGAAAGAGCGAAGCGATATTCAAGAGCTCACTGTTTGTGTTTGTATGTTAAAGCAAACACAACAGAGAAGAGACAGAATGGCAGTCTGCGCGTGTTTGTGTGCGAACGAGACAGAGACGGCGACAATGTGCATTGCTCTCTGGGTGTGTGTGTGTGTGTGTGTGCGTGTGTCTGCGTGAGCGCAGCATGTGTGTGTGAGCTCCACTGACCTCTGCGCTTGCTGTGCTGTGTCCTCCAAGCTGACAGAGTCCTCTCCTCCATCTCCTCACTGTTAAACACCCTAGGTCTGTTCCCAGATGGGTAGCCATAAGCACCCCTTGCTTGACACGCACACGCATACACACACACACACACACACGTGCACACATGCAACATGGATTCACTCACACACACCGTAACAGCTACCACTCTGCACCCTTACAACACCGTAGCGCCAGAGAGGTGAAAGTCATGGGTGGGAAGGATCGAGGGGATTGAGCGACACTCACCTCCAAACCACACAGCCAGAAGGTTAACAGTTTGGCCAGATCTGGAGTCCCCAACAATAATGAATCATATTATTTTATATGAATGACAACGAACAGCCTTGAGGCGTTTGGACTTGTATTTATTCAGCAGAGCTGCCATAATATGGCACCCTAGACATTTCCTGTCGAGATATGCTGCTGCAACAAGGCAGGGACATTTTAAACACTTTACATGTGTGAGAAGTGAAAGGTGGCTGAAGTTTGGCCATTCTCGGCGAATACAATTACAACAATGGCCTGTTTGTGTTATCTCACTAGTGGTGCTTTATTAGAGTTCATAATTAAAGTTATATTATCTCCATCTGAAAATGTAAAACAGTGGAAGCAATGTGGGACAAAATAATTAAAGGCAAAAAGTGCAGCCTTAGCTTTTATTCACAGCAATGGCCGCCCATCAGGGTTGTCAAGGTGTTCAGAGGCTTTGTCATTTTATATAAGGGGAAGAAAAAGAAGCTATGACAAGAATTTTTTTGCCTGTGATCAGTAGGAAGAATTTGTCTACTTTAGGGGTATTCTGCACCCTGGTTTGAATATCCTTGGTTTTAATCTACATGACAGCTTATGTTCAGATAGACGTTTTGATTTGTCAGTCATAATTTGATATGCAGACAGTGGGACAGGAGGTGTCTTAGCTGGCCTAGTGACATATTTTTGTAAGAGATGGAGCTGTGGTTGTAACGAGTGTTCAGCAACAAAAAAAAAGAAAAAAAAATGGATGTGGGAGTTGCTTCAAAGTTTACAAAATAGTAAAATATATTTTATTTCACTTCATTTATTAATTCTTTTTTGCTGCTGTAAATTTACTATGGAGCTGCAACCTATTTAATTTAACTCTGGTTGCATTAATGTTGATAGGAAAGCCCCAGTGAGAGAGGCATGATTCATCACTGATATGCAATGATGGACAAATAGGAAATAACAAATCTGTAATTTTGCTCTCATGAAATTAATCCTTTCTTGACAGGATCCATGGACATTAATACTAAAAAAAATAACATTCATGCTCATTGTTATTTTCATGTCAAACTTCACTTTTGTAATTGGACTTCACAGCTGATTTATTTATTTATTTTATTTTTATTTTATTTTTTTTAATCAAACTCTTCAATATATTTTTGTCTTCAAGATTTTGGGATATCTTGGTGCCCTACTTGTTTGTTCAGACTAGTAGAAAAAAACAGGTTTCGAAACCTGTTTAGTTTCTTTAGATGAACGTAAATGTGATAAAAGTGGTGAGAAAATTAATGATGACAAAAAAATCTTGTGATCATTATGTTTTTTCTTTTCTTTTTTTTTTCTTACATTTTGAGATTAATTTTAACTAAACAATTTTTAAAAAGGTTGTGCCCCTCTGGCCATCTTTGTTTAAAATGTTCATCTATAATTCTAAGTAACAACATGGTAATTTCAGAAAGTAGCTTAATCTGTTGAACATACGTAACATGCTGTTTATTCAATGCACACCCGTTCGTGGACTTCTGTAAAGATGTAAAAGAGATGTGTTTCTTTTAATATGCAAGAGTCCCGAAAAAAAAAAAAAAAAGTTTATTCTTATGACTGTGTATTTTACTTGACGAAATGTCACCAAAATTGTAAAGGGTTTAAATCAAAAAGACTATAAATTGAGCTAAATTCAAAAATGTAACCTAAATTAACACTTATTTCCTCTCGCCCCCCACATTCCTGGGAAACTTTCACAGCCCATAAACACCCCAGTCTCTCACACTTGAACAGAAGAGGTTAAAGAATAGTCCATATAATAAGATGCAAGCATCCAAGTCTGGTAAATCAGTGTAAAAAAACACTCCTCCCTGCAGCCAAAATAGTTCAACCTCTTGTCCCTGTTTTGAAATCATAAACAGCTTCACCGTTCCTCACCGGTGGTAATGAAATGCAGGACGGAGTGCAGGAGAATATCAAAACCTTTGCAACTCTTCATGAGAAACACTTCAGAAAAAGGAAAGCAGGGTCACATGGCGCATACATGAATTCTGTCGAGGCCAAATTAGAAACATTAAAAAAAAAAAAAAAAAAAACACAGGCTGAGAACTTGCTAATTATTACACCTCCTTACAAACAGAGACAGTCGGGGCAATAACAAGCCGCTGGCTGACTCCCAATGTCACTTTGTGCAGGGTAACAAATATCCAAAGGTCAAAGTGTGTTTCTGGGGAACAGTAAAAAGCTGACCAAGGCTAAGTGGTGTGGGTCTCTGCTTGTATGCGTTATCTTTTAAGCAATCTAGGCTCAGGTGTCCTTCAAGACGGTGCTGCCACCTGCAGCTGTAGGTGTGAACAAAGACACGGGAGGGAGAGCAACACTTTGAGACGTAAAAGACTTAATCAAAAAACCGAACTGTGTTTAGTAGATGAGAATGATATTTTCACAATTTAATTTACTTGTTTTTTTAGATTACAAGAAGCAGATTAGCAGCTTATGTCTAGTAAAATGAAAACAGTTATACATTCCATTTTTTGCATTGAACATTGTAAAAATATTGAAAAGTAAAATGTCAACTGTAGGTTTTGAGCAAAAACATTAAATAAAAAAGTGTACTTTTATGAATGCATGCATGTTTACTTTCCCTTTAAAAATTTAGCATGATTTACTTATACGTAAAAGAAGATTTTATTAGTGTAATTACATAATCCATAATCATAGCAAAAAAATACATGCGCAGAATTATTAAATTGCTGAAACATTACAATTTTGTTATCAAACATTAGCATATTTACATATTGACAAGATGATGATTTTGCCATACATCCTGGTAAACATGCATGCAGTGAATTATCAGATCTCAAAAACCTCCTTATTGTTGCACAACCAGCTTATTGGCGGAGCTGGACAGCAAATTGCATGACTGTTCAAATTAAAACCTGACATGTCAAAGTGTCAGAGCCAGGCACTTTTAAAGAAATGCGTTACAGTGAGGATGAGTGCTAACGGCGCACGTGGCTTGTCATAAATGAAGGAGGGAAAAAAAACAAAACTAAATGTAGAACTAGGGTCACCTTAAACGAGCCAATCCTATATAATAATTTTCAGCAACTAGAAGCAGATTTTTTTATTTATTTATTTATTTTTTGTATTATTTTTGAGGGATGTTCTTCCACAAAGTCATCCACGAAGAAGGATGAACTTTGGACTGACACATGTACAGATGTGGTAAGGCTAGGAGCCGTGCTGTAATTAAAGCACTCACCCTGGGAAAAAGGTGGGATCTTCTGTCATCTTTTGACAAGGCTCCGAGCACCGGGCAAAGCAATATAGTTACATGCTTGGTAGCAGCTGGAAAGAGGAATGACTGGGTGTTTGATTGCCTGATAGCCGGAGTGTATCTCCAAGCTATTGTTTTAGGTGATAGGGATCAAAGCTGTGTGTGTGTGTGTGTGTGTGTGTGCGCGCGTGTGTGTGTGTGGAGTTACTCAGTTTGTGCAAACTCATCAGCAATACTGGAGCTAATATGTTTGTAACTTGTGCACATTTTATTTATCTCATAATTTGGAGTTTGAGAGAATCATATTTTTGTTTACCCCCACACTCAATATTAGGTATTATTACTTGAATGAGTGATTCAGAAAATATATTTGGAGTTCACTTCACTACCAGGTAGAAACCTTAGACAGACACCGTATGTGCTCTGCCAGAATCATTAAGTCAACATGCCATCAGGCTCGGCTCAGAGACTCTGCTCCGAATTTGAGAATGATCCGGACTGACGCAGCTTGAACTTTGCGCCTGCCAGGAGGGGCTATTCTCTGTCGGCTTCGCCATTCTCCCATGGCTTTAAATATTGTAGGCATCTCGGGGATGTGGAGACGCATTTGTCATCCATGTTTGACAGGCCTGATGAAGGGCTTGTCTGTCAGTGTTTCACAAATCCGAGCAGACCGCAAGCCCGCCGGTGGCACACAGACAGTCACGAGCCGCGGGGAGTTCCCTACCCCTCCTGGCTCACGAGGCAATTGTGATAATGCCGAGTTGGAAAATTATAGAGGGGCAGGCAAAAGAGATGCTTGAGTTAAATGCAGATGCTTGCCGGAGTAAGGAGAACATGGGTGGTCTGGGATCGCGAGGGCAAGTTGTTGCAGCTGACTGCTAAATGCTGTGATTGTGGCAGCACTTATGTGTACTTTGGCATTAAATGCAATAAGACTTGGTGATTTTTTTAATTTTTTTTTTTTTTTTTTGCGCTTTCAAAGACTGTTCTGCCTTTTTCTAACCTAAATATTGTAAAAACCTGAGCCTTTCAGGTTATTTACTGCAAGATTTACAGCCATGTCTTCTTTCTTTTTTTTTTTTTTTTTTTTAAAGAAAAAAAAATAGAGCGGCCCCCGATCTCTTGCAAAATACCGAGACAGTCTGACTCAGTCAGCAAACACAGTACCTAAAAAAATAAAAAATAAAAATAAAAAAACTTCAGAAAGATGTAGCAAACACTTTCTTTCTTCCTCTCCAAATTCCTCACTTTTCTGTCTCTGACATCAGGGTCAACCTAGCATATAATAGACAAACTTGGCAGTAATCTGGGGACTCTGAGAGGTCCGGGAGATTTATCAATCAACTGGCCACATTAAACGGATTTCCTAATGAAGTGAAGTCTTTACAGGGATTAATCCTCTACCACCTGCGAGGAGCCACCTGCTCGACTGCCATAATTGGCATAGATGGCACCACCACCATCAGCAGAAAGAGGCTAGGCATAGGGTTGGAAAAGAGGGGGAGAGAGACGACCGTGATGAACGGAGGCAGGCGGGGAGAGAGAGAGAGAGAGAACGAGACGGACAGAGAGGAAACAAGTTGGAGGTAGGACAAAGAAGCTAGACACCAGGGTGTCAAACTCATGCAAATCATGACACTCAGTATGTTGCGGCAACACGAGGGAGGAAAATAAATAAAATATTTTAAAAAAAGGAGACGAGACAGCACCAGGTCTCTTATGACACGGCGATGAGCATCCAACCCTTAGTTTGTGCCAGTCTTGCAGCAATCCAAGACCTTGACAGCAGCTCCTCGCTACATCTTCCAGCTGTGTCAAATCTGCCTATGTGCTAATGAACGTGTCAGCACCCCAATCGTGCCATTCCTGCGTGTTTCTATCCACCTCAGAGCAACAAAATCCTACCTGAGGTATACCAGCATACACAATATATTTATCCTCTGCTGGATTTGTGTAGATTATTTTGCAATTTTTCAAAAATAACTGCATTTTTTTTTCTTTTTTCTTTTTCAAATTCACTATGTGGTATTGTTTTTTTTTTTTTTATTTTTCGTTTTGTTTTTGTAATTAGCCTAACTTGACACAAGAAGAAAAAAGGCCCAATCTGAAAACTGTGCAAATAATGTTTCCATTGTTTAGCTGATAATAAACAGTACATTTTATTTGTTTAGTTTTTTTTTCTTCATCATGTAAAATCAATTTTTTTTGAGCTTGTTATTTAATCTCAGTAACAATTTCATTTTATAAAATGGCCTTTTTTAATTGTTTTTTACAAAGTCTAGTTAGATTGCGCTATATATATATATATATATATTGAATAACATCAGAAACAAACTCGCAACCCATAAAAAAATAAAATCTTAAAATGGACAGTCCGTTAAGTCAACATTCTATTCCTTTTTGACTAACTACTTTTTTTCTACTTAAGCTCAACACATGCACTCTGCTTTGTCCCAGAATCTGTAGGAACCAGTCCCTTTTAAACTCATATTATTTATATGCAAAAGTACATTACCCCAAGCGTCTTAACATGATTGGAGGAAATATGCATTAAAAGTTAGACGAGCCGGGCTCCGTTGCCTGATGTCAAATGTTGCCTCAAGGTTCCTCAACTGCAGCAACTTTTTGTCCTAGGTCACCACGGTCAGGTCGGTCACAACCTGAGTCGCATTTTCATGAGCACGTCGGCGCCTTTGAATCCCAACTAATGATCAACTCTCCGAACTTAAAACTCCTACAAAGAAGAGATAATTTTGTTGGACTCTGCCAAGGGACCACGCTCATTGGCACAGCTTGGGTGTCCCTCATTTGTTATGGAGCCATACTGCCACCTTGCCAAAAGAAGTGCCAGGCCAAGGACAAACAGTGTGTGAGCAAACATGTGCGCGTGTGTTTCCGTGAGGAGTCTGACCCTCAACTCCGGACGTAAATCTTGGTGACAAGCCAGAAAATATCCTCATGGATTAATAAAGTAGAACAACTGAAGATATTCCCTGATAAAAATGTATTAGTTGAAGACGTCAACTTGCATTTATTTAGTGTTTCTTTCTTTATAAGTATGTATAAATGAATGTGTTGAACTTTTTCTACTTCCATTCTTTTGTATAAACGTATTTAGCAAGTGGAACCTTCTCGGAGTGGGACAGAGTGAAATCTGAGCCACCGTCATGGTTGTTCTGAGTCTCCGTTGGTGATTCTTAGCAACTTTCAGTCACTTACCAAACTCTGGAGTGCAAGGCAAACATTTATTTGTGAGCGTGCTACGTACAGGCCTGCCTGTCAAACTCGGGGAGTTTCATTCACCTCTGCATTAAACTCTTCTCACTGTGTTGTTTTGTGTGAAAGGAGAACCATCCCTAATCCACCTCACGGATCAGTTTCACAGAGACGGTAAAGCCATTCTCCCTCCAAGCTAAAGCAACTCAGATCAGACACCTTGATGTCTCAAAGAGCACACAGTGAGCTCTTGTTTTCTGTTTTGACTGCTGGGAATCCATGCCAGACAGCACCCCCTGATTCCAGCTCAAAGATAAAACTAATGAGCTTTTCATTCAAGTCCGCTTTATAACAATAACTGAGTCATCGGCAGACGCGGCTGTTTTCACTAGCGCCTGAGATCCTGTGATCCATTAATCTGGGATTTGGAGGAGTTGGATATCCAAACCTGAAGGTGTAATGTTGTACAGCATTTCAAATGCAGTACTTACTTTCATTTTTCCCCCTCCTCTCCTAGTGGCTTACAAATATGATTGACTTGTTTACAGGAAACACGATTGTTTGCATGTCTTTTAGAATCTGTAGCTTAAAAATGATCAGCAGTTCTTAGCAGCAGATATTAGAAGAGTTTCCTTAAAGGGGGTTAGTTTTACATCACAAGAACTTACAGTACGGTATTTTGAATTATAAAATTGTCAAAATATTTATCATCTTGGGTAAAGTCTGTTCTTGGAAAGCACTATCTATATCAAGCTATCTCTCCTATAGCCTGAGGACTTTGTGGATAGAGTTTGCATTTTCTCCCTGTGCATAGATGAGTTTTCTCTGGATACTCTCACTTCCTCCCACTGTCTGAAACATAACTGTTAGTTTTATCGTCCTCTCTACATTGTCCTTAGATTTCAGTGTGTGTGCATGGGTGTATGCGTGTGCATGTTCGTTTGTCCTGTGTATTTCTTTGCTGGCATTTGATGAACTTGTGGCCTGTCCAGGGTGCACGCTTGCCCAATGATTAATGGCAGGTATGCACCGATTTCAAAATGTAGGCCGATATCAATGTCTGATGCTAATATTGCTGCTATATCAGATAACCAATACATATAATAAGAAATGACTGTGTGCATTAAGCTTAAAAATATGTGTCTATGTGTAGTGCTCTTAATTTGAAGAAGGTAATAAGAAGTTCTGCTGTATATTTAGAGTGAGTCAATGGAGATTTCTTGCCAGAGTGGTTGGAAAAGTTTTGTTCTAAAAGGATAAAAAAAAAAAAATTAATTCAGGCAGTTTTAAGTTTATCCTGAGATAACATTTTGGGCAATCAGTACAAAAACTGACAGCTACAATGTGACAGACATAATACAAACAATGTGTAAGTAAGTATAAAACAAGTTGTTGTGGCCAAATTGCTAAGTCATAATTCTGAAGTTAGGATCAGTTTGCCAACAAACAACATGGAACTAAACTATTTCAGTTTTTTTTAAATCTCTAGACAATAGCTGTGCTTCCAATTTCTTATTTTGTTCATCAAAACACAAAAGTGCTCAATGCTTTTTTGAAACTTCAGAAATAAACAAGCAAAATAAAAAATAAAAAAAAATCCAATATATGAACTAGTCAGAACAAACCCAGTTTGCAACCCAATTGTGTTAAACCCCCCAAAAGAAAAGCAAAAAGATTCTTAATTTTTCCATGAATATTGTAAAAAAAAAAAAAAAATGCTGAACCGTTCTTATGAATCTAATATCATACATCATATGATTTTTTTGAGCTAGAATTAACTTAAGCATTGCTTCACATCAAAAGCGTCAGGATTTTAATTCATATCAGTCACCTGTGAGTAGAGTTTGTCTCAGAGTTTAAACTCCCCAGAACTGATCCATGATGGTATTAAATGGGATAAGTTGCTGCTGTTGGCAACAAAGCGGGGTAATTTCGGGACTTAGCTGATTTACGTTGGTCTTTCTCCCCAGCACCGGTTGACACTCCCAGTGTAGTTATTTGTCCCAAATATTCCCGGAATCTCTTCCTCTTGCATCATAGTAGCAGACGACAACAGCATTTGCAACTCAGTAAAACATCTAGGACAAGGACTTAATCCTTTAACTGTATCCCTGAATGTCCTCACAAAGACAGTGTTTACATAGATGTCTCAAAATCAGACACCTTATCTTAGGTTCCACCGGTCGCCTTGACACCATGTTGTCAGCAGAATTCCTGAGAACACAGAGATTGAGTTTATATATGTCTGTGTGTGTTTGTCAGATACCTTTCTCCTCTTTTTGCTTTTTCCTCCTAACCATTCCATAACTTTACCTCAAGCTTAGATTTCAAACACCTCACTACTTTGGTATAATGCATATCATGTGATAGAGACTTTTTAAAAAAAATCAGTTTATATATCTGTTAAGCATTTGTCAGTACTTCTTCTGGCAATGTCAATGTCATCATTGCATGTGTTTGGTTAAAACCTGGGGCCACTCTAGCCTCATTGTTTATATACTTCCTCAATGACATCATGATCTAAGGTAAACAGCTACAAGAGCAAAAAAAAAAAAAAGAAGATGCCTCTAAAATGCTTCAAATCTGAGATAAAGATCTATCAATAAAAACTGATGACACTATTTAGGAAAGAAATGTGTTTTCCTCATATCCTAGGGCTTCATAACTTGTGAGAACTAAAAGCCAGCCCGCTGGCCATGGGGTCACTAGTAAACATAAATAACAGATTATGGAGCTCCTCTCGAATGTTGGCAGAGGGTTAGAGGAGCTAGATATACCGAAAATAAGGTATATATTACACACCTGGGAAAACAAACACGTGAACTGCCTCTTAACGGGATGATCGGCCTCACATTCCTTTACAGCTGCAGCGACAGAAACTATCATTTTCAACTAATGTGTTTGCTAAGAGGTCTGAGTACCCCACAAAACCTTTCGCCATACATTTTTGGGAAAGGTTTTCTTGGTGGTTCTTTTCTTTTTGCAGTTTTTTTTTTTTTTTTTTATCTTTCCTCTATTGACCGCAGAACTGAACTGTTCCAGTAAATGTTACATCAGCAAGTCGCCACTAACGATGTCTTAATATGACTGAGCTCTCTGTCATGTTAAGAAAATAAAAGTTTAAAATAATTTAAGCTGCATGACATGGTGTGTTATCTTGCTGGAAGTAGTCATGAGAGCACGGATAACCTGTGGTCACGAAGGGATGAAGTGTCAGCAGTGATATTTAGGCTGCTACATGTCGTCTACGCCAACAAAGGCAAACAAAGTAGATCTGGCGACATTTTTAATGTGTAACTTTTTGGAGTCTTTGTAAATTTAGCCAGCTGTTCTTAACTGACAGCTTTGGCACCCGGTTGTTTTTATTTTTTTGCTGCTGCAGTCCACATGGCTCAAAGTTTGATGGTACGTTCGGAGATGAGTCGGTACATTCAGTCAGTCTGCCCATTACAAGTGCAGCTTAGTGGATATGTTCTTTTGTGAACATTGTTTTTATTAAAACAGGAAGAAGCCAGAGGATAAAGAGAACAGTCTGATGTATGACGATGGTACTTGATAAAATGTAATGTTTCAGTAGTTGACTGTGTGTTCTCTGGCTTTGTATTTTTGTGTTTATATGATGTAAAACACTTTGAAATGCCTTGTTGCTGAAAGGCGCAATACAAATAAACTATGACTGATGGATTGATTTATTGACAGTGAATACATGAGGAAAGCTCTGGATAGGTTAATCTAGGACACAGGGAAACAACAGATATTTAACTTGGATTGGCTGAGAGTGGTTTGGCAGATAAAGTGAGCCTCCCTCATCTTATTGTATTCGTGTGATAATTCACTTGCTCCTTCATTTTCCAGTTTTTCCCTTTTGCAATTCATCATTTTATTATTTATTTGTTGCAAGTTGAGTACATCTTTATTCCTGCAGAAGTGCGTGTTCTCCGGACCCTGAAGTGAGCAGTGGAAATGACTAATTTTTATGGCTTGAAGTTAATCAAAATGTCATGACAATGTCACTTTAGAGGAGTGTGAGTAATTATCAAAGCAAATCTTTGTTCTTCATAGTCACTTTGTGTGGCATGCAGGTACCACTGGTGAGTCTTCCCGTTTGGCTTTCATAACCTCAACATTTCAAAGTAAGAATTCACCCAATGCCCCAAATCAGAGGCTCAGTTAGTATTGACTTAAATCTTATGTAACTCTGGGCTTTTGACAGGCAGACACCTCTGCTGACTACAGATAGGTAATTTGTTTTGATCTGTGATTATACCCCTCATGTTCAGAGAGAGAGATGTAAACCCTCTTGTGAAGCTGTTAGGCAAATCCTCACAATGTGGTGGAGAAGTGCCCTTGGGGGTCTCAAGTTTTCAGGCTCCTTGTTTCGTCTCCTCTCTTTCTCTTCACCTTTCTTTTTTTTTTCATCTTGTATGAGAGACAAAGCCTTCTGCCAAAAACCGTAGCCCCCCAGGAGCTCATCACACAGAAAAGCGGGGATTCCTTGGAGAGCGAGCAGAACAAGCAAGGGGTAGAGAGAAGGAGGGTGGAATGAGGTTGAGGGAAGATGAGGGCTTTCATATAGGTGTGTGTATTTGGTTTATATAGCTAATGTTTGTTGAAAGTCTATCAGGCCCACTGGGCATTTTGCGCATCCCAAAAGCACCCATCCTTTGACACCCTCTGTGCTATTTACCTTATCACTGCCTTTTGTGGCTTGTGCCAGACATACCTGAAAAATTATCCGCTAATTATCTACTAAGTATGTTTGTTCATGTTGGTCGAACAGCTCACTTAATTGAAGGGCACTCTACCTTCCCTCTGTTCCTCTCCTTCATGCCCTCCAAGTATGAGGGGTGGGGGCCGTGGGCTTAGGTAAGTGGCTTATCTCCAAGAGCTCGTTATATTAATACCAGTAATTATGTGTTTTGCTTACTTCTGATGTGCCTTTGAGGATGATGGCAAATATGTCAGAAGGCCCTCTGTGTTGTCTTTGGGCTCTGGAAATTCCTGTGTGCACCCTTGGGGGGGTGGGGGGGGCTTCACAAAGTGTGTACGTCTGTGTGCGTTTGGTAGGATATGACTGTATGGCACCTGACTCACCAGAATGCCAGTACAAAGGTAATGGCAGGGGCTTATGATCAAATCTTGACTTCATTGTTATACCTGTGCTAACCTCAGGCATCCACACACACACATACACACTCCACCTTAATTTGGAACCCAAAAGCGTGCGGATGGCAGGGGTTTGTTTCAACTCCATATAAAAAGGCTTCGCAAGGGAGCCACTGGTGCCAAGATGAACACAGGTCTCTCAGTTCTCCCTGAGGAAAGTGTTGGCATCAAGCGGTGCTCTAATGGAAAGGAACCATTGCTAATGAGGGGAATAAATAACAAGCTCATAAAATCGAAACAGACAGGAATAGAAAATGACAGGAAGAACTAATGGATGAAGTAAAATTTGAATGATGGTTATAAAGTGTGGTCAAAGAGATTTGTGCTGTCGGTGAATCTTAGCTATCGTTGCTGCTAAAAAGGTTTTTGATGTACAGACTGGAGCTTGATAGGAAAGTGTTTGAAAAATAATCTTCTCTTGCTTTGTGTGTTTTTGTTTATCTGTCCTTTATAAAGTTACACACATGCTAAGTCAACAGAAACTGTTCATACGTTGGATTTTTGGAGGAATGTGATGAGTGCAGTGCATAACGTGTAGCAGTTCATGTCATGTCTAACTCAGAATAGATTATCACAACAGTTACCCATCTCCATTAATGTACTTTTCTTTAAATTGAGTGAGGTAAATGTTGGTGCTTCTTGTAGTGCACTCAAAGGCAGATGGTATTTGTTTTAATCTTATGCTTGGTACCTTGCAAAGAAAACACACAGTTACAATTTATTGCATTTAGATTGTTATTTACATTTTAAAATACAAACATTCTTCTATCTAAACACTTGGTTGCAGGGTTAGGGTGATTGTCACACTGAAAGTGAACCTCCATCTCAGTCGAAAGCCTTTTGCAACCTGAAACAACTTTTCTCCCAACATTTGCTTTCCATTTGGCTCTGCCCAACTCTTTATCAATTCTGTAACTAATAAGAAATTTCCCAACATCGTTATCCTGCTATTACAATCACGTGGGGATGTGTATTCAGAGTGATCCAGTGTTAGTTTTCCACCTCACATAGCATTTTGTAAAGCACCTTGTTTCCTATGTTTACTATGTCATCTACAGACATTGGCAAACTCTAAGCAGGATTTCTTAGGAATTCCTGCTTGTCACTTATTCATAAAGACAAAAACATAAAGCGCACAGCTAATAGTTCTCCTGGCAACAGATTCCATCACCTGAGCCGCGGTTATAAGAAGCTCCTCTAGCCTTACCGTGTTGTTTTTGAATGTCTCGCTGGTTAACGTTCTGCCTTCCTAACCTGTGAGTTTAAGTGGATGACCTTATCTGTGTAGGTTTGTACCAAGATCACCTATTTTTGAACAGAACACAATTCAACTGAGAACACTATTTAATTTTACAATTACGTGCCACTTGTTGTGTGTTCTAAATCCCCAATAAAATACAGTTAGATTTGTTGTTGTGGTGCAATTAAGTGTGAGAAATGTTAAAGGGGTGTGGCTATGTTTGCAAAGAACTGTAGCACTGATACTGATCATTTTTCCAGCAGTTAGTGTAAGGCTTTTAGTTACACTTTCAACGTTCAAAACTTCCTGCTTTTCGGTACAAGTAAAATCTGTGTCTTCTCACTGTTAATCTCTGTACACCTGTCTGCGTCCCTGAGTGCCTTTGGTGAGCCTTGCTTCTCTGTGAGCCCTGTTGCTAAGACTGTGAAGATAGAAACTGAACCTGGTTGAAACACGCTACGGTTTAGACATTCACATTCCACTGGTGCTTTGACAACACATCTCACAAGAGAGATCTAAAGTGGTTTTAAAGTTTCTCTCTTTGCCATTTAATATCAAAGCCTGAATCCTGTGATGGTAGAACGCGCACAACTCCAGGGGAGGGATTAGAGCAACATTAAAATTAATCCCCAGAGTCAAACGGTGCCTCTTAAGCAAAAGAAAGAAACAAAGACACTGCGGCGCAGGATATCTTTATTGGAGTGCTGATAGTGCTGGTGAGTACTGGGAAAAGGAGCAGTTTCCTGTATGAGACGACCAAGAATAATAAATTGACATTTGTGACAAAGAGATTTATAATTTTTTTTTTTTTTTTTTTTTTTTTGCATGATTGCTGAGCTGCCTCAGAGCTGAACATGAGATAAGGTAAATATGTCTGTTTATTTCAAGGTTGTTCATCCGTTAAACACGTCCCCCAACACAAAGACCATCACACTACAACTCGGGATGTTATGCCTTGATTGATAGAAGCATGACATCTCCTCTCTTGAAGAAGATCCTGAAGGACCTTCTCTGGTCAACAGTTTCCAACCTTAAGCTCAAGCACACCCTGGTTGTGCAGCAGGACAATGATCCATAGCACACCAGATATATTCACTTCTGACTAGCTCAAGGAATAATAAAATGAGGGTTTGATGCTTGGCAAAGTCTGGACCTGAAACTGATTGAAACGCCGAGGCACGACCTTAAACAGGTGGCTCATTCTGGGAAACACTCCAGTTTGGTTGATTTAAAGTAATTGTGCAAAGAAAAGTGGGCCAAAATTCCTCTATAACAATGTAATAGACTCTTGAACACGCTTGAAGACAGTGGTAGTTGCCAAGGATATCAAAACCTGTTATTAGGGGGCAATTTTTTTAGGAACAAGCTGGTTTCAATAGCTTTTCAATTGCTTTAATTCCCCTGAGAAACTCCACATTTGAAAACTTTAAATGATACTCAGGTTTACTTTTGTCTAATATTAAAAGTGGGTTTGATGAATGGAAACATTGAAATGTGACAAAAAAAACAAACAAAAAAACATTAATGTAATGGGCCATTGTCCCATCATAGTGTGTTTTTCATGCACCGGAAATTAGTGAACATACTGGAATCTTGAATGTCTTTCTTGAAAATCTCTGCCAATATTGAGAAAAAGGCCCCACAAAGAATGAAATACGCTACAAATACATCAACCATACGGGGGCACAGAAAAGCCTTGTACAGCAAGAACAGGACTGTGAATAATTTAACAATGGGCTACACCGAGTACTAGCGTGCTCTGATCAAGAAAAGTACTTTTACACAAGTTTCAAACACAAGATAGAGCACTTCACTTCCACTGATTAACATATAATTCAGGATTATATCACTGTATGCTGATGATGGAGCGCTTCCTCAATGCTCGGCCCCCTTTTTTCTCGGTTAGCCTCTCCCTGATACCTCTCTGACTTTTAACACTGCCCCATTAAACAACGGCTAATGATGTAATGGTCTCCTCAAATATGTAAAGTATAAGTCTTAATAAAACCCTTCAGTGCGATTATGTTTTAAGTCTAAAACCCTACTCCTGGATGTGCGGCTCTACAAGGTGATCCACTTCTTAATCAGCCTCTTATCCGCTGGAACAAGGAGAGGAAAGTTCATATGTAAATTGCGCACATCTCTGTGGTGGAAGTTTCCTGATAAAAGAATTTTCTTTGCTTGCAGTTTTTCAAATAGCATGTGAGGATATCAAACGCTCTCTGAAATAAAGGTGAGCGAGGTAAATGTCACAGGTGTCAAAAGGCAATTAGTCTCCCTGCATTATCACAGTGTTAATCAGAGTGATGAAAATGACGATATGAAGCTCATTATCATGAGTTCAGTAGGAGGTAATGCTTTTAAGATAGATGAAACATAAGCAGAGTAATGAGAAAACTAGAAACCTCCTTGCTGCAGAGCAACTCTGTTGAACATCTGATGCTTCCATATGAGATGAAACTCCTGATATTTTCCTAGAGAGCTGCTTTAAAACGGTAGAGATTTAATTGCAAGATTTTCTCTTTTTTTTTTTTCTTTTTCTTCATGGTGTTCTCAAGTCAGCTAGATCAAAATACGAAAATAAACAAGCAAGCATCCAAAAAAATAAAAAATAATCATCTAACTTTTTGGCACTCATTTGGCTGCAACAAGAGAAGACAGATCTCATTATCGCTGTTTGAGTAAAAAAAAAAAAAAAGATGAAATGTTATCTAGAAACAACAGACAAACTGAGATGCGCTACTCTTTAAGTTTGAGTGCTTTCATGCCAAAACACAAACAGGAGGGAGAGACAAATAGGTGGAGAGAGACAGGCAGATAGTCAGGAAAAAAAAAAAAAACAGGTCGAAAATAAGAGCAAGTGAGGGGGGGGGAGAGCATAGCTAATGGCTTTGGTATCAGATTTATTCTGAAGAAGCGGCAGCAGAAGGAGGCAGGAAGGAAGCGCGGATGATTTCTTTGCCCCGTCTTCCCCTTTCCCTGATTATGAAAGGAGACATGGCGCGAGGTCGAGGGTCAAGCCAAAAGGAGACAGCATTGTGTTGAAACTGTCACGCACCGCCACCTATTTTGACATGCACAGGCCCGTTTGTTGTCTGTCGAACATGCAAATTGGCGAGCCCGGGCTGTCATATAAAGGCAGGCAGATATGTGCCGGTCGAGAAAATGAGAGACCACCTGTAACCAAGAGAATGGGGAGTGATGGACAAGCATTCAGTCAGCCCACTCGTCATTTCCCCAGCCCCGCCATTCACACATCAGCAGAGGATCCCCCCCAGCGTCCTCCTCCTCTCATTCTCCATCCTATCCCCCGCGCACACATATACATGTTAAAAATCTATTCTTAATATTCACAAGCAGGAAGTGAGGGGAAATAAATATATACGGTGGAAGGGGATTGGAGGGGGGCGTACAGGGGGGTGGGGGGGATTGGCGTGGTGATTTCAACCTGCTGGATGCCTAATAGGATCCTGCATGGAGACAGCTGAGGGTCAGACCCTGATAATTAGTTGTCCACAGAGGAAACATCACTCTTTCACGGTGAGTGGACAGGAGGGCGAACCTGTGAGGTGGCCTTAATGTTGTGGATCCCAAAGAAAGTCCACAATGTGTCAGGTAATCAACAGGATTATTTTGTCCAAGCCGGGCTAAAAGTTACGATATATGGATTCTATTTGTAGGCTGACAGGGATCGGACACTGAGACCGGACACAGCCTCCTTTCAGCTTAATTATACAGCGAGATGACAGGGTGTCATGTGAACTTGATGGCCTTATGTAAACTATCCGGAGAGGCTGACCAGATAATTAGCTGTCCAGGAGAAACATCACCCCGTCTGAGAGGCTCGACAGGGAACAATACAGAAAATTGGGCAAACATTTTAGTGTAAAGGTGAAGAACCATGAGCTAAAATTTTGGTTCGGATTGGTGCATTTGTAAAGGAGAGCGAGTCAATTTGTGTCTCTTAATGCTCTCTCGCGTTTGACCTTTATGAAGTCATCTTTCTTATGTATAATTTGAGTAGACTAAATCATTTCACAACACATTTTAGTGAAGTAAAATGCTGTTTTCAGTGTAAAGAAAGTAAGCCACAAGTAAGGAAAGTAAATCTCAAATATGGCCCCTCAGACTGAAACTGTCTCCTCAATTTGAGGTAAGGTTTTTTTTATTATTATTTTGCATTTGAACTATATGTATTTTTTGTTTGTTTACATTTTGCAGATTCTTGAAGTTAAGTCCTGATTTCACAAGTAATATACTGTTAGACTTTCTTTTTGTTTTGTTTTTTAGAATTGAAAGGATTCTTGTCTGGCTCTCATAACCAACAGCTTTGCCTCAGTGGGTCAGGCCCAGATCTGAAATTCTTAAAGTCAAATTAAAGTCAACAAGCTGCAGTATTTTTCACAAAAATACAAACAAATGAGTAACATAATCTGATAGCTTTTACTTAAAACAGAAACAGAGAACTCATTCCTGCTGCTAAAACAACTAAACCTAATTATTACAGCTAGATAATGCTTAGCTATAGCAATTAGTTCTGATTTTAATAAACAGAGTTGATAAAATAGAAGTAGTTTTCAAGCGCTTTTTATACTGTATGTGTACACACACACACACATATATACATATATATATATATATATATATATATATATATATATATATATATATATATATATATTTTTTTTTTTTTTTTTTTTTTTTTTTTTTTTTTTTTTTTTTGGTTTTTTTTTTTTAGTTTTTAAAAAAATAATAAAACTTAATTTTTAACTGTTGTG
>NW_015113384.1:74761-76976 GCF_001443285.1 Poecilia latipinna
ATATATATATATATATATATATATATATATATATATATATATATATATATATATATTTTTTTTTTTTTTTTTTTTTTTTTTTTTTTTTTTTTTTTTTGAGTTATTTATTTGAGTTCTTTTCTTTAAGTGTTTAAAACAAGATGATGAATTAATTATCTACTCAGATGGCCAGACTTGAAATGACCACCTATCAGTGGATTTCCATATACAGTTTATAAATACAACTATAAGAGTGATAGATGGTGCTCTATTAGTTTCCACACCCTGATTGTGATTGTTTTTTTTAGGCTGAAAATATTTCCAACCACATTCATGTTTTTTGCAAGCAAAGACCAAGAAAACTCAATGTTTAGTTTAGTTTTCTCTCCAGGTGGCTGAAATAATATGTTACAACTACATATTTGAATGGATCACTATTAAATTTATTTTAAAATTGATTTATGTAAAACAGAAAATACACAGATAAACCAGAAACTAGCAAAAAAATAAATAAAAATACAGTGAAATAGAGTTGCTTTATTAAAGAAGTTCAATTTAAGTAGCATATATTAAAATGTTTCTAAGGCGAGTAAAAATAATAATTAGAAAAATTATGAAGCAGGTTTTTCATTTATTTTTAATTGAGGAACTTACTATGTTACATTCTACAGTACTAGGCTCCACAACTTGATAGATGCATGTAGGTAATTACACACTGATAGCAAAACAGAAACATGTAGGCCCTATCAAAAACAGCTGCTATGTTAAGATTTCTGATGTTGCTTCTCAGTCATCACCAGCAAGTGCCACATTTCATCACAGAATCCACAAAAAGACGTATTCGAAGGCAGAATTTGCTTATCCTTATACGAATCCAAATCTAAACCTAATTTGTGTAATGTTTCCTTTTAACCTTAACACCTTTTGACCTTAAAACAAAGGTCAAAATCAAAAGAAAGCAATTTTTAAAGTGAACTCCCAACCAAATTTCATTTTTGAATTTCAATGTAACTAATAAATCACTACTCTCAGAATTGTACTAATAATTGCTGCCTGTGGTTGTCAGTTCACTGTGCAAAACATTTTTTTACTTAAACCAAATGGTCCATTAATATTTAGGGATTAGGGTCTTTTTTTGTTATGTTATAGGGCAGAAACTGTCCTCATTATGTGATTTAGTCCAGTCAAATGTATTCAAATGCCACCTTTATTACCCTGGAGGTGCTGTGCATAAATTGAATAAATCCCACGGATACTCTGCAAGAATCAAACATATCAAAGGTTTCCTGTCTTTGAAGTGGGGCTAGCCTCTAATTCCAAAAACAGATTTTCATGATAAATAAATGCATTATTTATGAAATATGGGCTAGTTGCAGCACGAGAAGACCAAGCAAACGACTAAGAACAGGCAAGACTGAAAACAACGATAAAAATGCATAAAACATTTTTTGCCGCGGAAATGTCAGGAGACATGGAATGACACACAGAGTGGCGCGTGCCGACCAACTGCCTGACTGATAAACAAACTGATTAGCATATGCACATCGGAGCATATGTTGTGCTCATTTGCTTACACAAAGTCTCAATCAGAATAATGCGCCGCATTCGACGCCCCGTCATAAAAGTCTGGAAATGTGTTGATGGGAATGATGAAGATGGAAACGTTTCAATTATTTCATTTCTGACAATTACATTGACGACATGACAACCTCAACAAGCAGCATACAGCGCAGTGCCTAATTGCCCTCAGGAAATTTATGGAAATGGAGACGGGGAGGGGGGGAAATAAAAATAAGCTAACATGTTGACCAACTATACAACACAAGTTCCCACATTTCACTGTGTTAACAAGCTGTCATAATAATGCCACAAAAATCAACATTAAACATGCAAAATAAAAATGTGACTAGTTGAACAGCCATTTTTTTTTTTTTTATGAAAAAGGCAGATTTATTTGAGACTTTCTGCAAATACATTCAGTTTGTGTGTTGTTTCTTACAATTTCTTCAAATTAGAGAAGCAGAGAACATAATATTTATTTTCTTAATGCGGTGGCGAACGCAGCAACACATCTTGGGTCGAGGTCTGATAACGGGTGGAGAAATCATTCGGGGCTTATTGCTAACTGAACAGAGGAAAGAGTAAGTGTATCCCATAAGGAACCTTGGGAACATACATGGCCTGCCTCTGAAATAATGTGTCTAAGTACTCATCGGCATGACAAGTCTTTATATAT
>NW_015113384.1:81511-101254 GCF_001443285.1 Poecilia latipinna
GGATGGATGGATGGATGGATGGATGGATGGATGGATGGATGGATGGATGGATGGATGGATGCAACAAATTCACTTACATTTTCCAGTGTTCTTGTCTAGGAATTTTTAAAAAGTATAACTTTGTCATTGGTTTGGTATTTACACAATCCAGTGTATAAGTTGTACTTCAATGCATTGAAGCACAGCCGTTTGGGAAACCCCTTCCAGCGAGAAAGACTCATGACAACAGTGTGTTGTTACGTGTCACATGCTTTGCATCGTTTCGAACTGATGCAATTAGCAATGTTGACCATCCAAATGACCCTTGTGGCTAATAAGAAACTGCTAAAAGTAGTTCAGATATCTCATCATCATATATTCTTGAGATTGTTTTACTGAAAGAGTAAATACCTATATTTATTCGATATTTTCCGTAACTTCTCTCTGACTGTGATTTACACACTTGGTAAAAAGTCAGGTCTACTCATGAAAAACTAATGAACGCTCCCAACAGAAAGGCTCAATAATATGTTACACAATATATTAAATATAATTGTAACTCCTGATGTGACATGGACTCTGTTGTGCCCCGAAACCTTCGCTCACTTTACAGTCTAGTTCAAATTTAGCAGCTCTGCAGCTGGCCAGTATGTCTACCTTGGCACTGAAATTATTCTTTCCGATTCCTATTATGAAATTATAAGCTTTGCAAATGAAAATAAAACTGAAGATATGGCCACAAACTCCATCTGGAAAAATTGACGGTACAAATTAGCTTCTTTTTTTTTTACAATTTAAGTTATAAATAAGTATGCATGTACTCCACCTGCTTTATTTTATTATCGTCTTTATTATTATTTTTGATGTATTCCATAGAGATGACACATAAAAACGATGAGGGAAAAGCCTGCAGAGAACCCTGTTGTGGCATTATGTCAACTTGTGCATCTAAAATAAACTGAGAGGGAAAACAGTGAAACCACAGGCTAGTTATTATGTGGGGGACTTTTCAGTAAATGCTTACATTCTTGATCCACCCAGAGCAGAATGGAAATGTGTGGCTGATTTCAAAAAGGAAATATTCCCCGGTGTGAGAACACCACCCACCTTAAAACAGTACATCGGTCTTTGTCAGAGCGTCAGCCCTGCCTCACATTGTCTACATCATTTCTTTCTCGGAATCAATTTCCCTGCCCAAAAGAAACACAGAACATATGCTTTGTACTGTGTACAGTTTCCCCGGGTTTTCTGGGTTACTTGCATAATGAGGGCCGTGGCAGCGCAGAGTTCCCCTCTTATCACAAACTAGCATGCATGGCCCCGCTGCTCTCTCCTCAGTCATCAAGCAATTGATGTAATTGAACCAGCCCTTTGCTGTCAAGCAAGCAGTGCGGCTCAATAGCATATGCTCCGAACACTCTGGACAATGAGAGCCACGCAGTTGGGCAGGAAGGCAGACCGGCTCGCTGCTGTTCTGTCAATAAATTTCAATCCCACTAATTGTGCAGAATTTATTAAGTGAGCCTCTGAGACAATGTGGTCCCAAGCAAAACAACGCAACATCATGAGAGTGAAAAAAAAAAAAAAAGCAAAGAATGCTTTGTGATCACTCATGCGTATGTGGTGAACTGTTGTTTTGCATCCTGTGGGTGATGTTTTTGTGGATTTAGCAAGTGATCAGGGGCCACTGGGACTATATTGTCCTTTTTGTTTAGTTTTTTAAATAGAGCTGATAGTTGAGGGTTCTGCAGTGAAGGAAATACAATGACCATCACGGAAGCTGCTAACTGAGCTACATTACAAAAAAAAACAAAAAAACTTCAACATTCATGGAAATGAATGGAAGTTCATCATGTCTTAATAACTTTGACTGTCCTATTACAAGTATGTATATATATGTGTAGATCACTGGACTTCAGCTGAGGGTAGTTTTTTTTTTTTTTTCAGTGACGGTTATGCTGGAAAATAGAGTCGAGCTGATTAAGTGTGTTTAAACTTTTAGAATCTTAAATGTCTGGTGGTAATTTTATGTGTAAAGCTGTGTATTTGTCCTGTTGACATTCACAGTGCTTTTTTTTGTTGCTTTTTTTTCTGCATGAGAGCTCAAAATGTTTGCAGGATAAAATTGATTCAGTTTATAATTTATGAGTGGCCACCTCTGACAGCGCTTGATTTTGTAGGTTTATGATGATTTAAATGATTTCTGAAAGAAGCTATATAGCGCTCACATTCAAAGTCAGAGTTCCTAACACTGGCCTTACCTCATGAGACAGAGACTCTCTCTGATGAGAAATATTTGGGTTTCTAAACGTTATGAGATTCAAAGAAATGGTATTTCTCAGAATGTGACTATAGTTTTACAAGAGTACATGTTCTCCTTACTTTTTTTCAGTTCTATTAAATATGTTTGCTTTGCATATCACCGAAGACAAGGTTGGTCTAGTCTTCGTGTTTGTTGGTCTAGAGATCAAAAAACTTGAACATGGTTTTTATTCATGCGCTGGCTGCATAAAAACGACAGCCAGCCTCTTTTGGTTTCCACCTCTGAAGTCCCAATAACAAACAATAACTTTTCCCTTTCATCTGATTAGGCTTGGCCTTGGTTTCTTGGAGTCCTTGTCGTCCTCCAGCAAAGCCCCTCAACGTCCCATGTATCTGCTTAAGTGACCAACCAGGGTTCAAGGGTCACCAGGAGCTGCCACTTCCCCTGTCACAAGAAACAAGCAGCAGGAAGGCAAAAAGGGGAAAGGAGAAAGAAAGGAAATGAGAGGGAGGGAGAGGTGGGAAAGAAAGAGGAAGGTGTTATTAGGAGGCAAACCAATGACAAGAAGGTGTCTGGAATTAGTGCTCTCTCTCTCTCTCTCTCTCTCTGTCTCTCTCTCTCTCTCTCTTTCTCTCTTTCTTTTTCTGTCTCTCTCTCTCTCCTCCCTGCACATTTTCAAGCAAATATACACACACTGTCTTTTTTTAGGGCAGCGCTTTAAGCTGCATAATAGCAGTGACAGAAGGGGGGGAAAAAATGGTGTAAAAAGCATTCATCATGTAGGTTTAAAATTTGAGGATCTTCGGAAAATTACAGTTATTACACTTACGCCACCCATATATGAGCCTCCTTGCACTTTCAGAAAATGCAGACATGTGAACAACCGTGTTCCATGAAAATCCACTTGCACTTCTTCACACAGATAAAGGAGGGCTCCAGTGAGATCAGGGTTATGGTTGAGTAGGCATGATGCAGAGCTTTGCACCAAGACTCAGGAGGGATCACTAGATCACATTATCAATCATGAAGTGCAGCAAAATCAAGCATGCAGCTTACACCAGGTGCTTTGTTTATGTGTTCCAATTTTCTGTGGTGCAATGGATGTGCAGCGAATCCCCTAACGCCTCGTGTGTACTTCAAGTGGTTTCTGGGTTTACTCGTCACATGGCACACTTTGTTTATGTTGCTCTGCAAATGTTCTCTTTGTGTAGAAAAAAAACAAAAGAAATAAATAAATAAAACTGCAATGTGAGAAACTTTAATATAAAATAATAAATGAGGCTGCTAACAGTTCAGTAAAACTCTGCACTCCGTAAACTGAGACGCGGTGCATCGTCTCAGTGAGGAGAAGGGCTGTTAGCAGGTAAAAATCTTAAACTTGCTGCACTGAACACAACTGAAAAAAACAAAAAAAAAACAAAAAAAAAACACCTATTCTCTCACATACCAAAAACACCACTTAAGACTGGCGACACTTTGATCTCTTTATTCATAAAGCGTGGTTCAATGAAATGAAAATAACCATTATTAAGTAGTTTGCGTAGGCTGCCACTGTAAAAAAAAAAAAAAGGAAAGAAAAAAAAAGTGTCTCTTTAAGCAACTATAAGCTGACACTTACATATGCAGCTGCAGTGATAAAAGCTTTTTAAAATGCCGTGCAACCAGTTATTTGGAAGGGCCGGCCTGTCATTATGTTTGATGCTGCCTCTACTCTTTCACCTATCAAGCGTTTTTCGGATCTTTGTTTTACATAGATTAAACCAGAAGTCAGACGGTGCTGAGGCCACAGGAGTACGGCTGTAATAGCAAGTAGTTTAGTTATGTTGGCATAAGCAACCTAAATGTAAGTCTCTCTTTTTATATATATATCTATTTTTTTAATTAGAGCAACTAATAGAAAAACCAAAACTTTACTTTTACTCTTCATCTGTCACAGCTAATTAAGTGTATTATTTTTTTTTTTTTTTTTTACATTTACTTAAAATAGTTGAAGCACAATGCTTAAAGAATATAGGTGCATTTTGCATTTTCCATATATTTTTGTGGAAGTAAGAACTTGTAAAAAATGAAATTTAAATCCATGTTCTCACATACACTAATGTTTGTTCATTGTCATTTGTCATTAGCACAGATTTGTATTGTTTTCATTACCATACAGATTTATATAGTTTTTTTTTTTCCCTCAACCAAATATAAAAGCCCACATAAAAAAAAAAAACACTGACTAACTTTCAGATAAAAATGAAAAAAAAAAAATTCTAATGCCAAATGTAACTTTTTTTGCGCCGTATTGAGACAACAGGTAATATAGTTTTTGTGTTTTTCTAACCTCACAAACTTGTTTGATATCGAAACAGAGTAATTCATTGATAAGCTAATAAAGAAAACGCTCAGGCATTTTAGGGCATTTAGTACGTTGAAGTTACATATCAATAAATTCACTTTAATTTATTGTCCCCTATCTCTCCCTATTTATTAGAGCGCAGACTCCAGAAAAAGGTTAAGTCAACTTGTCCTCTTTGTTAAACTAAGCAGAACGTGCACGAGGCCGCCGTGTTTGCCCAAATCTCTGAGACTGCACTGCCCTCAAATGGCACAACCAGGTCAATGCACACCGTGTTTCATCCAGTCCCTGTCTGTCTCTCCATATAACTGCTCCAGGACAAAGAAGGATTAATTAAGAAGCAACCATGAGCAGCCAAGAAGCCTAATGCCCACAGAAGAAATACACACACACACACACACACACACACACACACATATATATACTGCACTGACTCACAACTATTCTTCCCTATTCTCTACTGCCTCTGATAAGTGTGAAATTCACTCCCTATACACAAAGGCCGGAGAGGAAAAATAATTTCAGTAATAGAGCTAATGGGTTTAAGTGAGACTGAAGAGCAGCCAAGAGCAGCTAAAGAGGCGTAGAGGGAGGGTAGGAGAAAGACATGGATATGCGCAGAGGCTTGAACAAAAAGAAGCTGGCGAGAAGAAGAAAGAAGAGGAAATGCACAGCATCTTTTTTGCATTGTTTTATGCTTAGATTGTTGAGGAACAAAAGGCAGCGCTCATTTTCCCCTGACTGTCATGATACAGTAGCTGATAAGAGTCTGTCTGCGTGCAGCAATGGGCGGATTTGGAACGGTGGTTAATTTAATTGATAATGCCAAACAATGGCACAATGCTCGCGGGCGGTTTATGTTTCTTTTGTGTGTGTGTGTGTGTGTGTGTGTGTGTGTGTGTGTGTGTGTGTGTGTGTGTGTAATCAACATAGGGGAAGTTAAGCAAAGAAAAGTGAGCCTTCGAGGCAATATTCTACAATTCAGCATTTACTGTGTTACAGGTCTATCCATACAGATCTGTATGGGAAACAACAGCACTTTAAAACCCAAACAAGTGTTTTTATTGTAGAAACATTTGGGAAAAACTCAGTCCACTTGAGATATTTTAAAAAAATGTTAGTAGAAGCAATAATTATGCTCACAATAACACAATGACAATAAACACTTTTTCACTAAAATTCTTATTTTTACAACAGTTTTTCCCCAATTACTGAGATAGATAGATAGATAGATAGATAGATAGATAGATAGATAAAAACAATAGTAAAGTAACTGTAAATAAAACAGTGTTGATTTACGCAAATTAAATGAGTCAAAATGTATATGGTAAGGTCACAGTCTGAAACAATGGGTTTATTTAAACAATGATGTATTCTGAGATTAAATATTCAAGACAAAAATAGTTAATGAGGCCAACGTGCTTAATCACTTTGTAATTAATAGCTAAAGATGAGACCTTTAGAAATGTACGGATTTTTGAGGCTGATTTCCAAAACTTTAACTTCACAAGAGCAGGTTTTACATTTTTACGTTTTACATTTTACATTACATTTACATTTCTCTGTAAGAGCTATAATAGAAGAACATATTTTAAAAAAGCATCTAAAATACTTTTATAGTTCTATGGGGTTTAGCAGACCTTTGTTATTTATACCAGGAGCAAAGTTGTGAGAGGAGTCGCTGTCAGGATTGCTGGAAAAGCAAAATCAGTTTTTTTTGTTTTGTTTGTTTTGTTCTGTTTTCTGGAGAATCTGTGGGTCTTTATCTTGAATCTAAACTTCCAAAGGCTTGCCAACGTGTCCACATACAGTATGCCCCATAACTGAAAGAACAACAGTGTAAAACACAGAAGTTTTCTCTCTCTCATCTTTGCTTCCTGAACAAACCTCAGAGACGATTTCGCTTGTCGACAAACATACGTTTTCCTTTCAACAGCTCCTTATATCTCTTTTCTTCCTCTTACTTCTTCCTCTTACTGGTGCTAAAAGTTGTAAATTTTGATTGTTTTTCATTCAGCATCAACTGCATTGTTGACCTGGTAGTTAGTTTTAAAGTGAAGTGTTTTCACTGATTGGTAAAAACTTTTTTTTTTTTCTTTTTACACTCAGCTGCTCGCCAGTCGGAGCTTCAAGCTGTAAATCATCCGGTCCTGGTCACCATTCATGTTCCTGGTGCACCTCTACTTTGACAATGACTTGTTGTCAAACACCGAGACACATATAATAATTTAAAAAACAGCCACTTTTACATACGTACAACTCCAAATTAATTGTGACACTTTGGTTCCTGCTGATGTGTATTGCATCACTGGACTAAGTGCCCTCTGCAGCGTAAAAGCTCCACATCCCAAGCCTCCACGGCGTTACTTGATAGATTTGTTTTTTTCTTTGCAGTGAACAATTGTGAAGCTGCATTTCCTCTAAGGGATTTCTTTTGTTTGACTTTTCCTTGATTGAGCTATATCAGCTGAACAACAAAAGAAAGCAGCAGAGCAAGAAAATCCACTCGCGGTGATGGATGTGATAAGTAAGCAAACTACTGTGAAAAATTGATAGATCATCTCAGTTAATAGCTTAAACTGGTCTTAATGTAATTGCATTCGGTGGGCTGCTTTCATTAAATAAAGAGCCCGTGCAGAAAGGAGTTTGCCAGCAGCTGCTGACTGCAACATCAAGAATTAACTGTCACCTCCTCGGCAGAGGCTAAGAGAGGGGCCAAATGAATCCCCTTTCCTCCCGTCTCCTCTCCTCTCTCCCTTCCATTCACCCAGCCAACCATCCCAGTATTAAGTGAGGCGAGCGACAGAGATATGAATGTGATATTCCCTCTGGTATTTTTAACCGCCGTATTGAATTCGTATAAAACACTTAAGGCTCCTCAGCTTCTGCCTGATGGGAGCCTCTCGCAGGATTATCTTTGAGTCTCCAGAGAGAGCTTCTCGCCTGCCATGAAAAATTTCTGTTTCCTCTCTTACACATCTGTCCCTTCCTACTTCCATCCCAGCCCCGCGTCGTATGGTCTTTGATGCATTGGGGTGGGGGGAGGAGGATTTCACCCGCCCTCACTCATAAAAACCTAATGAAGTTAGAAGGGAAAGTCCATAAAATCTCATTAGGGGTTCACCTCCTGATATTGGATACAAATCAAACTTAGGAGCCCTCCCGAGGATTGGTGTAATGAGTAGTGATAAGTAGTATGTCTTTGGGAAAAGCGTACCGTTTCCAGACAAGCGCTAACAGGATGTTTGGTGCGTGTCATGTGAAAAGCACAATAAGACGACGAGCCCCTCACATCGCAATGAGTCCCTACATGAAAGTAACAAAAGTAAATGAGGGCCGACAGAGAGAGGCAATAACGATAGTGAATTTACCAGCAGAAGAAGAGGCTGTCAAGTGGAGGGATGCAGCAGGTTTGGGGAAGTGACAGATCGAATAATCAGACGTCCAGCGAACGGGGCTTATTGTTTGTCAGTTTACCTCAGCCATTCATTATTTCACAAGCTTGGTAAACAGAGCAAATAATGCATTGTGGCTGAGTTAATTACGCTTTTTCTGTATTTTTTTTATTTATATTTTTTTATGGCTATTTATTTTTATAACTTGTGAGTTGCAAATGGGGCGAAGAGTACAATATCTTTGCAACTTTTATGGAATTTTTAGGCTTTATTAGTAAAAATAAAAAATCCTGTGTAATGTATTTTAAGTCAATGATAAGAAATAAATAAATAAAACAACAAATAAAAGTCTTCTTTTGTTATTTCAGCATACGACAACAGCATTTCTTTGGGACCCTTTTTTTTCTTGTGCTCATCTTCAACAAAGAGACAAAATAGATAACAAAACAAACTAGATAAAACATAAAAAAATAAGAGTAACAGTGTTGCCTCAATATCTGGCAACAACATAACACCATTATATTTCTTGTCAATATAAGGGTTTATTTCATAAAGTGCTGCCCATTTCCTGTTCCTATGTGTTGCTATTTTTACAAGCACCAGATGTGAAGATGAATGTTTAGGCTTAACATTCCATAATATGACTTTTATTGTGAAGTAACAAAGGAAATAGCTATTGAACTCCCACTTCGTCAATCCAATGACAGTTGACAAGTAACAGACTCAGTTACGTACAGTAAGATTCATCCAGCAGATTTTTGGAAGAAAAAAAAGACACATGGTGACAGAGTAACGGGCACGAAACAAATAATTAGTAAGAACTGCGAGACTCACTTTTTTTTTTTACCCAGATTGCATTTGATCTATTCTTGTCATCTCTAGTAATTTAAAATCCTTATACTGACCACAAAAATAAACTGAACGATTCAACGCTGAGCAGAGACTTTTATATTTATGAAACTTTGATCCATTTAACTCAAAAGGTGTGCTTCCAATGGCTTTTTCTATGGTAACTAGTAGAATTAAACAACTATTAAATGCAATATTTGGGCAAGTCAAACCCTGACTAGAAATTAAGTCGATACAAAACACAGGTGTGTTTTCAAAAGTGTTTGTTTTCTTTCATTTGGGGGTCAGGAATTGAACCCCAAACAGGTGCATCGATGACTAACAGCCTTTGTATACGGGGCTCCCACTCTACCACTACACCACTGTAACCTTGGTTGTGGTTTTGATGTTGCACAACCTTTGAAAGAACAAACTGATCCTGGGGAGGTAGGGAGAGCAATCCAATGAACTCCTTAATTCCCCTCACTATCTGCTGCAGGTTTGTTTATTTTTTATTTTTAAATCTGACACTAAGTAGTGTTTCTGTATTTTATATCTACAAAATGTGGACATCAAGGGAAGCCACTAGAAAACATAATGACAAAGGAATAATTCATTGTCTGTTTGCAATGCTATTTTAGAACACTTTCAAGGGAAACTCTTTAACTTAGGTGCAGTCATGCCCACTTATGGAAAAATGAACTGTCTACTAGTTACAAACAGGGTATACCATCCCACATCAAGCTGTAGCTTTTTGCGTTTTGCCACAGTTTTTACATCCATGTCCTACTTTTCATGACTACAAGCGCATGTGGTGTGGTGTTTTCAAAATGAAAAATGGATACTCTGCATGCTTTGATCCATTTAGAAGAAAATGCGGTCTTAAGCCTCACATTATCTTTTGCATGATCACCGTCTCACTGTCCCCGAATTAAACCACAAGAGAAGAGAGCATTAATGACTGTGTCAGGACAGGCAAAATATGCAGCATATTAGGCCATATTATGAATAATAGAGCACCCTGAGAGACCGCTACACTGATCGAACACAACCTTATGAATTATCCTGTGATGCGTTTTCATATTTATTTCTGGACCTCTGCTATTTCTCATGCTTGGGTGAGGTTCATCACTTAACAATCAATTATTAACATGTGTCAGAATGAGGAGTGCTATTACAGGGATCGGGATGCATGTTGTACAGTACGGTGGCCGGAGCTGACAACACGTCTTGTACTCTCACTCTCTCCTGCCTGTCGGGGAAGTCAGATTTTACGGCGGAATCGGAAAATTTCTGCCTCTTAATTTCTGAATAATGCATCCGGCAGAGCCTGCATTATACCAAAATGTGCATGGGAGTCAGACGGTACATTAGAAACTTTTCAAAGTCTCCATGTAGGCTTTTTGCTAACATTTGCTGGATATAATTAAATGTGATGGACAGGGATCGTATTATCATTATTGCTGAAGTGGAAAAAGTCAAAAGTTTACAGTCAGTCATAATGACCAAACACAGCATATGGTTTCAACACCTATTGAAACGGTAAACAACTAAGCAGCTGTGAGTTACAAGCTAATTAATATACTTTTCTACTTTTGAATCCCTTAACTACATAAATTTACCAGACAAAGTATTAAACTTGCCCTCAAGAATATTAATACGGCATTCGAGTCAGTCAAGAAGATCGTCATCGCTCCCTCTTGCCCATCAGCAACGGTACATGTGTAAACAATGGTAAACGCTGTGACCATTAAACAAAGACCGCATTCATTATGCAGAGAGATGATCGCTCGAAATTGTGTTAATTTGAATATATAACAACCTCATCTATTTGTATGATAATCAGATGCTTGGCGAAAAGTGGCCGTGTTTTGATCGGGGGCTCCAAAAGGAGCAGAGGATGAGAGGGAGAGGGAAAGGAAGAGGGTGGGTGTCTTAATGCGGATTTTAAATATGCAATATGTGTCTGACCTCGGCGGGCACGGAAGAGGAGGCATGTAAGATTTATAAGTCATATGCAGCACCCCTGATTGACTAAAACACAGGGGAACATTTAGATAATGTAGCCTCACTCCAAACAACTGCTTAAGTCAAAAGTAAAAGAAAAAAGAAAAATGCATTGACATCAACTAAAAAGCATTCTGATATAGGTTTTTACCTTAAAAATATAACACAGAATTCTCCGAAATCCCATGTTTGATGAATTTTGCAGGTTGTTTTGAGCATGATCTTATGTCATATTTTGTGTATTTGACCTAAATCTAGAGCAAGCAGTGGAGGAGGAGTTGGAGAAACCTTACCTTACCCTTTTTTTTTTTTTTTCCCCAGCAATGGCAATCTGGGTATGGGAGATAACAGAGTGAAAAATGTTGGAAGCAATCCACTCTGCCTTGGAGTAAGACCTTTACGATTTCACCACTTCATTAGGAAGTGGCTAATCTCTCCGCTCGAGAGGCCTGATAAGGACTGCACTAATGCAGGGGGAGTCAAAGTTCAAACAGTCTTCGATGTTTTGATGCTTAACTTACTAAAGTTCCTGTATGTTCATTAGACAGCTTTATCAGGAAACTCTTCTCTTACATTCTACCAATATCCATCGAGATTAGAAGAAGTGGGGTTGGCGCAGGTGGGTGGGAAGGGGACGAGGTGGAGACTAGCGCGGCCGTGTGCAGATAAGAGATAGTTGGGGGGGGGGAAGCGATGGAAGGATGAGGTGCAGGGAGAAAGAAAAACAAGTGGTCAGACTTTTCTCTCCTCTCCTCTAAAGCGCTCGCTCTTTATCTCGATTTTGCCTTCAGCTCCCGCCAGAGTGTGACACGTATTTATGGTGCATGTTCGCCTTCATCAGTGAGAGTTTGCGTATCTGTGCATGCACATACAAGTTGCTGCTGTGTTTATTCTTGTGCATCGCCTGCATTTGCATGTTATGCATGCGTGTGTGTGTGCGTGCGCGCGTGGGTGCGTGTGTCTGCGTGTGTTTGTCAGGCCTTGATGTCCTTATGCAGTCACATCTCCATCCACGCGACAACAACCCAGGCCTCTCCACTCATCAATTTTGCATTGCAATTTAAAAAAAAAAAAAAAAAAAAACTATCACAAGTTCCCCATCAGTTTCACATCGGCCCCAGGAGCACATAAAAAGGCCTATTTATACTGATCCCCTCTCCCTGAAATTGTTTTTCAAAGGGATGATATTATTTTGTGCCCTTCTAGTATCAAAGGCTTGTCAGCACTCCAGAGACCCACCAATATCAAAGTGACACAGGAGCAAGAGGACACATCGAAGAGTGAGGCGGCAAAAATAAAATAAAATAAAAAAATGATTAAATAAATAAATAAAAATACACATTTAGCATGAACTACTTTAAGATGTTTGGATCCTCTTATTTTTGTTTACTGAATCTGAATCCTGTCACTTTGTGTCAAGTGGCCTGTGGGCTGCCTTTTTAATTGGGCCTGACATGTTTCTCATCTCAGACTAACTTTACCAGTGTTCCAACATGCTGTTCGCGCTTCACAGAGGAAGTTGTGAGAAATACAGGGAACAAACTCCAGAGAGTGACTGAATCAAAGGTTACAAAATGTTCAGACACAGGGACGTGGCATGACGTGTTCCAGATCGCTGTCGCTAAAACACACTTACGCTGGGTTTGAACTTAGGTGCGTTCAGTGTAATACCTGGACGAGATCTTTTAGAAACGCACAACTCGGCAGATCCATCCTCGTGTTTCACACTTTCCCACTGTAGTTTTTGGAACTGATGTGTTGATGTGATGACTTATTTTGCCATGCCACAAGAACAAACCTAAAACATATTTAATTGGAATTTTATATAAAATAACCAACAAAAAGTAGCGCGTAACTGTGAAATGGATGGATCAGCCCCAGTTACTCCGACACCCCTAATTGAAATCCAAATGAGTCTAGATATCAAACATTTTGGTCTACATGCAAAGCTACACACACGAGAAACATCCCCACTCTGAAACATGGCGGTGGTAGCATCATGCTTTGGGAATCCATTCCTTGAAAATGAAAGGGAAACTGGTTAGTGTATGTGAAAAGGTAATAGAAGACTTTTTTGTCTCTATTGCTTGAAGCCTATGCACTATCACACGTTGCTCTAGCCATGCAATTCTTCAAAAACTACGGAGGTCTGTGGTTGTAATATGACAAAAAGGTGAAACAGGTGTGAATTTATTAAAAAGCAACCAGTGAAAAACCTGCACTTGTTTTACCAACAACGGTGATTTATCTTAACTTAAAGCAATGAATCTGTTTTTACCTGTTGTGTTATGGATTAACTGTATTTATTTCAGACAGACAGTATTTGCAGCAGTTATCAGAGGCACCAGCCACACTGCAGAGACCATGACCTGCTTTTCTTTGACAGATCCATCAACGAACAGATAACTGTCTTGTTGGACTTTAGCTCTTTTACAGGCGTCCTGTCAAATAAAGAAAAGGGGAAGCGGAGGTGTCTTAGAGCTTTTATTCTGGCCTTTCTGTCATCCCATATGACTGCACCTAAGTGTATCTGTGAGCAGATAACAAATGAGGGTGCCAACTGGGCCACAAAATGCTGCCGAGATAATCTGTTATCAGTGAGCCTCGCTGATCCCAGAGAAAAGAAATAGGGCTTAGAGGGCGAAGTGTCAACACCCTAGATATCTGTACATACTTAGCCTTGAAATCAAAGCTAAGGTGGCAGCACCAGCTCACCACTTCGCCTTGTATCTTCACAGAAGTGACATTGCTGCACGGTAAACTAAAGCATCTCTCAACTTCTAGCACTGAGGAAGGCGTAGACGTGATTATGTGCCACTTTGTTCTTTACAAAACATGATCATACAGTGGATCTTGTTAGAACACTGAGAGGGTGTGGTCGGGCAACCCGTGTGAGAACAGATCAGGAAAAGCCCTTACATTTACATGGACTAGTCATTATTACTGGTGATGCAGTTCTTACTGGGTTTGACAAGATTAGAAAGTTAATGTGTTTACATTTCTTTACCTGTAAAAAAAAAAAAAAACAACTAATAACGGTCTATTTTATTTACTTTCACTGTAGAGTGGTCGAACATTATGTGACACAATCAGAATCAATAATTGATGATAGTTATGGATTAACTAATGTAGATGCACCATGTGTTTTCTACAATGAGAATCTATTGTCCTTAGCAACTAAGGTAAAGCTGTCAAAAACCATTTGTGTTCATGGTGAAGAAGCATGGATTATTAATATCCAGTCTTTAAAGTAATCACACCCTGCAGATAAAGATTCATATCTTCTTCAACTGAATTTTCGAATCGGTACACTACCCGAAGCAACTGGACGATACAGGAAACATTTAACGAGAAAAGAGCTTACCTATTCCAGGCATTGGTCCTTCAGCTGTTTTGTTTTTTTTTTGTTTTTTTTAGCAGCATTCTGGCTCTAGCTAGCAAGTTTGTTTTACCAGAACTTTACATATCCAATAAAAAAGTCAGAGTCAGCGTAATAGACTGCCTTTATGCTTACATTTTGTGCATGCTACAGCAAATCCCTAAGATAACATTTAACATAAAGACACAAAACAACTGTTTCAGCCTTCACTGGACACTGCCAAAATGCTATACCGATTCACTGACACTGATAGACTATTGTGTGATAGCAGGAGTGACTATTTCCCAATATGCCTGGAGGTTTCCATCCTTCCTTCAGTTACATAACAAAAGTTGATGTTGAAAATTATTTTTTGTAAATTACTTAGGTTAGACTCTTAGCACCCTGATTGCAAGTTTACACGGTTTAAAGTCCTTCTAAAGAAATGCTAGAGAAAGTTTGGGTACGACAAATGTTTTCTGCCTGTTTGAAGAATAAAATGGCACAGGACTCTCTTTCGCTACCTGTTGCTAACCGCTCCTGCTAAGTTTCACTGAAAGAGGGCTACACATGTGCCTAGCTTACAAGAAAAATGCATTTGGCAGTTTGGGAATATTTCCAGCCGGGAACAACACAGACTGTCATGGATTGGAGTACCAACCCGTCACATGAAGTTAAGACTGTTTTGAACCTGCAGTTGGCAAACCACAAGTGGTACTACTGTAAAGCGGCTAAATGCAGGCTCTATCCGGGCAGGCAGCCCAACTAATTAAACAGCTTGTTATACAAGTGTTACTGGCTAAAAGGCAGAATTACAACAATGTCTAAAATTCTGTGTAGAAAGGAGTTGGAAGCTACTAGGACATTTAGCAGATGTTAACGTTCTTCCTCATCGATGACTTAAAATACGAGTAGCAAAAATACTATACCTAACATTATGTAATAATCCACTGATATTTTTCAATACTCTGGACAATTCTTGCTTTATTGTCTTAAGCAACAGCAATCATCATCATATTTAGTTTTAAATATTTCTTTTTAGGATGTTAGCTTATTATACATTGCTTTGAATACAAATTGTATAAGCATAGTAGAATGAAGTAGAACATAATATGCATGTTCTACTTCACTATCATTAAACAAATGTATTAGCATATGAAACACGGAATGTTCTTTCCTGTGTGTTGGCACGTTTTAATTGATCTTGGTGCTGTTACTTCAGATGATCCAGAAGAAAAACCTTGGATCAATCTCTTACCTATTTTCAAAAGGCTGCTTCAGTACTAATTGGTTTCAATATTACAATGACTTGCCGCAATGCTTTTTTGCAGTTTAAACTTTGTTATAATAATTCAATATAAGATTTTTAAATGACAAACTATTTTTAGTTATTGTGTTTGTAGTGTTATAAAACTCAGATATACAGTAAATGCATCCATATAATGTAAGACAATTTTCCATTTCCATTATCATGCACATATGTTAAGATATTTACTCTTATAAAGTAATGTGCATTTTTACATAAAAACAAAAAAAAACAAAAACAACAACATAAAATCACAGCCACCTCTAAAGTTGCAGCCTGGAAGCAGAATCTTTAGAAGTTCTCTTAATCAAAGTGGAGTTGTGAGGCTAATCAAAGGGCTCTAAATAAGTCCATCTCCCAACACACGCCATAGGAGGATTAAAAATCCACTAGTCAGAACTGGGTTTCTTCGATCTGGGGGCTGCTAGCGCCTAATGAGAACTCCCAGAAGCTCCAGATCACAGCTGAGCTTCTGGGCACAGCATGCTCAGGCCCCTCTTTAAATCCTAAAGAGATCCTATCAGGACAAGATGAAAATAGATATTGCCCTCTCTGGGTGTCAGATGATTAAAAGAACGGCAGAGGATTATAGAGACTAGTTTGGATGTTAGTTCTCCAGTGGGAGGAAAAACAGACGACAGATGCAGTGTTCTTGTGTCTGTGTATTACATGGCTTCAAACGTACAGCTGGAACCACAGGTAAATGTAAACAGAGAGCCTCGTTATGGAGACTTAGAGGATCAAAATTGAGTTCACTTTGACAACATAGGGCTTAATGAATTGTTGTCTGAGATTCAAACTAATGGCTTTTATTCTGTCAAAGGACATTTGTCTGTACTGTCACGCAACGACCCCTGGAAACACTGTGTGAAACCATTCAACAAAAAGATAATAAACAATCCACACAACCAGGTCATTTAGTCCTTTGCAGGACTTTCTGATACATGGACACTTGCTGGAGAGATAATATCTAGTTTAGGTGTATGGAGCAAAGCCTTTAGGACACTCGACCACCAGGACTCTTGGTTTTTGATAAAAGTACATTAATGTTTTGGACTGAATTCTAATAATTGAGTCTAATAGGTCTAAATTAGACAAAATCCAATTGAGAATATGTGACAAGACTTAAAAATCGATGTCCACAGACAGACAGATACTCTTACCTGATTGAATTTGAGCTATTTTGAAATTTCACTTCCTAGATATGCAAAACTGGTTGGGATGCAACGAATTAAAGACTCGCCTCCGTAATTGCTGAAAAGTTAGTTTTACAAATTGTGACACAGTTGGTGAGAAATTTTAAAAAAAAATGTATTAATCCATCAAAGTTTGTGATTGTAATGAGGTCAAATTTCAGACTATTGGCTATGTTTACCTACTCTGAATGTAATACATGGCTACCACTTAGCTCATGCTGTTTCCAGTCCAAACAAACTCATTACATCGCAGCTCAAAGTATTCTCTGTATTTCAACATATTTGAATGTCTTCAAAAGCTTAGTTCTAAGCAACTTTTAATCAACAATGCATGTTTCTTTAAAATCGCTAATATTTTAACCTTTTTAAACATAAATATGTGGATTAATAAAAGCAATCAGCCTTTCATTTCTCCACATGCTATCAACCGAACTACCTGTCTGTCTTTTTTTTAACGTGGACGATCTTTATGCTCTAACTAGACCAACACAGATCTGACAAGGTTGTGTGCACCTGTCATGTCCGACTCTCCCATAACTTTAAAATGTTCATGTCTGGGCCTGGCAGGTCATTATAATAAATGAGGTGGGCTCAGTGGACAGCCGTGCCTCGTTCCTTCTCCCTAATGGGAGGGAAGAAATCTGCAAACCAATATTTTTACATTGACGGATCCTGAGAGGCTTATGGAAACTTGTTAAAGTGGACAATTAGAATTACGGGGGCGGGGTATGTCTCTCCTGCCCAGTCACATGAAATGTCCCTTGTTATTTTAATAATTTAGACAGCAGCTAATTTCTACAGCCCATCTATGTCAAGGTAATGTGCAGCTCACATGTCCTAGATGTGTCACTTTGAACTTGGTCAGCGCCGCTTCAGGAGTGCCGCAGACAGCTTCCGAAGGAGAGAGAAACAGCTAGGCATGTATTTTTATTTATTTATTTATTTTTATTTTTTTCAATTAAAGTGAGCGTGTCAAGATGGAAAATATACGAAAGAAAGTGGGGATGTTCTTTGAATTGTGTGGTGTATCATCTGTGGTGATGCAGTTTCTGCCCTGTAGATGTATGTTGGTCTGTAGCCTTTTCTCGGTTTGACAGGAAACGCATTCAACGCTCGGCACCGCTGCTGTCATTCACCAATAATAAGTTGAACTGAGCACGGAGAAGGTGTAACTTGTGTGAAATTCTGGCCCATGTCTGAGGCATATTCTGCCCTCAGTGCTTACACAGCTCAACAACAGGCCTACACACATACCTTGATGCTCAAGTCTAAGGCTGTTAGACCCTCCACTCACATCTGAAGTGGCTTAGCACGAGTGCAAATCTCTCCAAACCAGACCCTAAGGACTCCATTTCATACTCCCAGCGTCTCTCTGCCTCTTCCTCTCCAAATATCCCTGACCTAGACGTCTGTGCTCCTTTTATCCACATTCCCATGGAAACTCATTTAGCCTAGCTGGAGGGAAAAGGGAGCCCTGGGTTCAATTGGCTGGATTTACACTTGAGATATTATTCATTACATTAGCTGCCATGCTGATCTCTTGCTCGGATGTTCTCTCCCTCTCCTCCACTCTCCCTCTCTATCTCTCACTCTCTCATTGTCTGGTGGCAAGGCTTCTCAATAATTTCCCTGTCTTAAAATTCATGGACTTCTCCTCAATACGTACCTACATCCCGTTTTCTCCGGCCGTCACCCTCTCTTTCCTATTGCCACATGGAAATTGCATTGTTAAATGTCAAGAGCAATATTTTCAAGGGCAAATTAAGGAGATGGCACAAAGCTGCCGTATAATCAAGTAAACTTGTCTTAGATTTTTTTCAATTTATTTATTTATTTTGAATTCCTGCCAGTGACGGTACGGTATGCAAATTCGGAGATATCTTTTCTTTAAATAAAAATAAAAAGTAGCATAATTGAATTGTCGACGCTTGTTAAAACAATTCAGCATGGTGTCCAGACAATGTAAACAGGAGTGGATTTTTTTTATCTTCAGATGGCAATGTGTGGCTTTCAGTTCCATGGTATGTAATGGCTAATTGTCCTTGCTACTGCAAATTTTATGGTGCTTAAGCTTATTATATAATTGCTTGCCAGAGCCTCTTTCCTGCGGTGAGCTGAACCATAATGAGTTTGCTTCTGTGTTGTGTGTGTGTCTGTGTGCGTATGTGTGTGTGTGTGTGTGTGTGTACGTGTGCGTGTGTGTGTGTGTCTGCACATATCAAAGGCAAACGTATGAGTCCTCTAATCCACATTTGTATGAAATCCTTATCCACTATCCATTCCACTAACTCAGCTGGTGGTGCATTTAATTGTCTAGCATTTCTGATGTTCTTCAGTGCTTAACGATACATATGATGTCAATATGCAATATATGTTTGGAAATTGGACATCTATGCTTGAATAAATAATAATTTCTTGAGCTGCAAACATTATTGGTGGAAGTGTAATGCTTGTTGCTCTGGGTGCAAGCAGATGCAAAATCCTTTAGGGAAAAGCGTTTATAGGTTTGCAGCAGTTTCTGTTTTCAACAAATTGCTTAGAACTGGTGACCGAGACAGCGCAATGAAGTCATCTGGCGGGGATGTAGGTTATACAAAAGACTGAGGTGATTTCTAGTCTTTACCTGCAAGTAGATCGTAAAATGAAAATGAAAACCAGATGAAAACCTCAATCCACGACTCGTGTGTAACGATGCATCGAGAAATTGGTTTCTTTTCAGAAACTGTCAAGTTTATGCTTTACCAATTCTACTTAGAGATTTGGCCAGTCTAAAACTTAAAACACATGGCTTATTTTCAATTGATTATCTCACAATATCTAAGCTGTAACAGTTGGGCATTAAAACAACACTCTTCGGTATGGAAGTTACGAAAGAAGGAATAAGGCTGAATCACACTTATATCAGTATTTTTTGTCCTTTTGAATATTTTGTTGGAGAGAACTGTTTTTTTAAATTGATCTTGTTGAAATCTTTTTTTTTTTTTTTTTTTTTTTTTTTTTTTTTTTTTTTTTTTTTTCAATTTTTTTTTTTTAATTTTTTAAAACATTTTTTTTTAAGCACCCACCA
>NW_015113384.1:104298-165805 GCF_001443285.1 Poecilia latipinna
TTGTTTGTTCTTTTTTAAATTTTTTTGGGGGGAAATTTTTTTTTTAATTTTTTTTTTTTAAAATTTTTTTTTTTTTTTTTTTTTTTTTTTTTTTTTTGCAATTCTCAAATTTGATGCATGTAAGCTTTACCAAACTATCTTGTAAAGGACTACACGACACGCGCTGCACTGTTACATTTGGATGGTAGTTGTGCAGTTACCTCTGACCTGTAACCTTAAGGACTTTACCTCATTTATAGAGTTTGAGATTTTTTTTTAAATTTACAAAATGCTTTTGGTTGAATAGTTAAGTAGAAGGAAAGAGTACTGTTGTCGAGTTTCCCTAGGGTGTCCTGTACATTACTATTTTGGTTTATTTTATTCGTAGTCTTACCAAAGCATAGTTATTATTTAAATAATAAACATAATTTTCTAAGTTCTGTAAAAGTCAATAAATTGAAACTGTTCATAAGAGTAACTTATGTTTTGGCGTTCATGAATTAAAATTTACATTTTTAATCACACTGGTGGGTTACTGCAAAGCTGATTAGCATATTTATAATATGTCAGGCTTTTCTTACAACACTATGGAAACTGTACTGAAAATATAATCAAAGACCTTTATGTATAAAATAATAAGCAAGAAAAAAAAAAAACATTAGGCCAATACCACTCCTATTGTATTTAATAGGCATAACCTTAAAAACACAAAATTAAATCAATGTTAAAGCAATCATATTCCTTTCTTTGCCATGTAAATTATGCTTTAAAAACTGTAAAGGAGCATCAGGTATTTATTTATTATTCCTTCAAAGTGGCAGTTTTTATCTGTCCGTAAGTAAAATAAGATCCTCAGTCGTACATGTGTCCGGTGCACTTTTGTTTAGTCTCGGCGAGACATGCATAGTCTCTCTCACACAGAAACACATGCAGGTGTATTGGGTTTTTCTGGGCTTAAATCTGTTTTGTTTGCAAGTGCCCTTTCACACATCGCAAGTGCACATGCTTCATTGCCACAGAGAGAGAGAGAGAGAGAGGTGGGGGGGTGGATCCATCTTTTCCAGTCCATTTTTTGGGGATAATGACGACCATTTCTTCTTCTCAGTGACTGATGACAGGCAGAACTAACCGCTAATGGCATGCCAGTGCAGGAGCGTGCCACTTATGTTATTTTCCCTGACAAGGCTCAGGGGAAGACTTTATTTTTTTGACACTTGACCATGCAAATTCACTCTTGCTACATTATTCCACATTTACAACCCTCCTCCTCCCATTCCCGTGCATCTCCATTCACCTTACCCCACCCATCACTTTCCCTCACAATCGGGCAGTGGTTGCCGACGGTAAAAAGCCAGCCTTTTATACTTTAGTTTTTTTTTTGTTTTGTTTTGTTTTTTTTTCTTTAACTCATACTTCTCAAGCTAATGAGCAGGTCGAATGCAATAGGATGCGATACATATGATTATCCCAGGATCGGTCGAGGAGAATATAAAAGCCACCAAATAATTCATAGACATGGGAAAGTTCAAATTGGTTTTCGTGTATTGCGATTCTTTTTGCTTTGTGACATGCATGTGTTACATGCATGTCACACTGTAGGAAACTACTCAGATGGTTGGACAGCTTTATGAGTTAGAAAACCTACTTGGCAAACATTAAAAACAAGCAAAAAACATTGACACAGTTTGGATTTTATGGTGTTTTGGGTTATTAGTACGTTACTTGAACCTTTGTTTCAAATATCAATAGAGCATCTATTTCCCGCCGTATGTCAACAACTAAATTAACGACGTATTTATTCCAGCAACTTTAGATCTTTGCAGGTGATCTAAAAAGAGGATCTGTCCTAACTAAGTGATTTTAGTTTTTTGTGCAGTTACATCAGTAAAATATTTTCACATTTGTGTATTCGTACCCTTTGAGATGCCATTTGTTTGTTCGTCCCCATCAGAGCTGGGGTTCTGTATATGATGGGGAGGGGAGAGCTGTATGAGAGAGAGAAAGGCAGGAGGCTGGAGGGTCTTGGTGGGTCAGCACACCCGCTGTGGTTACAAGCACTCTGGGACAGGTAATGTTCTCTGAGCTGACAGGAATCTTCCTCACAACTCCAAAACCCGGCCCACCTTCTCTCTCCTTCCCCTTTAGCTCGAGCTTAGATAGATTGCCCTTGTAACGGGGGCTAATAACGTGCCACGGAAAGCTTTTTAATAGGTAGGGAATGTGGAGAGGCTTTGATAGGTTTCCCAGGATGCAACAAAAGTCATGCAAGGGAAGACATGTTATGGCCATGAAGACGAGAAACGGACTCGCACGTTGATGCGCATATGCATTCCTGCATAGCCAAATGCATGTGTGCACATGTGTCAATGCACACAGCCACACAAACTCAGCCTGTCGGTTTGTTTAACCACATTATTGCAGCTGGCAGGGGGTCTCTGGCCCTCTGCTGTTCTCCGAAGACAGCCTGGAATGTGTCACGGGGGGGGGGATACGAGGAACGAGGGAATGGAAGAAGGGAAAGAAAGAGGAAATGGAGGAGGAGGTAGACTGCCAGCTGACAATGAAATAAAGCCCATTAGAGAGAAGTAAAATAACACAGGGAAGGAAGTGACAGCAGGCCTGTTTCACATACAGCTTTACTGTCTTTAACTACTGTCAGCTCCACCGGGTGACAGCAGCTGCCATCTATCACACATGAAACAGGGGGATACACATGCACATAGGTACCAAAATATAAACCTGCAGACAAACATTTCAGGACTGTAGCTTGAGCTAATAAATAAACACACAAACAACACATCGATGCATATGGGCCGAGGGGAAAAGTTGGCATTCTGAGAGAAAAAACATAATGTTTTCGATCAAGTTACCAGACTTATAAAATTTTATCAAATAATGTGACCGAGCTTCAGATTCAGCAGCAAGGCTAAGATGATGGCATTGCTTCATTTATTTTATACTTTTTTTACAACCTGCAGCCGTGAGGGGGAGCATCACTGATTCAGAAATGTTAGCAGCCTGTTAAACACTTTCACAGGCATACAGATATTTTTTTTTGTGTGTGTGTGTAGAAAATACACAGACTCCCTTTTGCAATTTGCTTTTCAAATCACACCAACAACCCAGACTGATAAAACTTTGAAAAACTAAATAGTTTTTAAACTTAACATATGATTTTGACTCAGTTTCACTAAAAATCCAAATGTATGTTTTTATTCTGTCACTTGATGTTGCTTCTAAGACAAGAACTATTATGTATCCCATCTTTAGAGGACTGATCTCTTTTAAAAGTAATGAATGGGACATGCAAAATTATATTCACTGTGGCTTCAGTAAAAGAGTAGTCATTCCATTCTGCAGCTTGTGAGTTTGATCCCAGCCTTCTGCATTACATGTCAGTGTGCCTTTGAGGTAAGGTACTTGATCAACAGTTTCATGCGCCACCAATGATATCTGAATGTGTCGTGACAACAGTTGTGTCAGTGGCACAAAGCCCTTAATATTTGCTATTATTCCAGACTTACTCGAGAGACGTCCCGTGAAGTTTCAAACCAACAAGGGACATATGTGGGTAACGACTTCTTGCTTGCAAAATAACATCACTGAGACGGGTGCAAAGATAATTTTTTCCAAGAAATCTACAAAGGATTGACAATTCTGTTTGGTCACGGCATGGATAACTGTAGCGATTTGAGGCTGGCACTTGCACAATAAAGCGAATGTCATGTAAAGGCAGATTTCACTAATGCCCTTGTCATCGTGGTCATTCAAATGCACATTTTAAAGAGACACGAGGCAGCGCTGTCAGGAAAAATGAACTTTTAAATGGTATAGACAGAAGTCTTGTCAGGCCAGGTCTCACTAATATCTTGAAATATTAATGTGTACCTCCATCAATGCATGAGTGAGGGATATTCTAATAGATGCTCTATTATTCATATCCACAAATAAAAATCTGCTTTCTTAGATTAGGAACCTTAAAATCCCTTCGCTGAGGGCTTACAAGGACGGCCCAGTAAATGTATGTGTGCAAAGTTTGTGGTGTTCAGCTGTAACCTGCGCATTAAGTTTAGTCCACAAGCTGAGACAGACACGTGTCATGACTAAAAGCCTGACTGTCAGATTTATGTTCATTTTTTATTCACAGAAGACAACTTTCTGAACTATCAAGGGTTTGCAACACTTCACTCTTCCATGCTTCATAAACAAGAAGGGAAGCTGTTTGTTTAGCTCTAACACCTGGTGCATATCTTTATGTATACTACAGATGTTTGTGTTTGCTCCAGTGACCACTTACTTTTTTTTTCATTTTTTTTTTTTCAAAACTGGCACAAGTAACTTTGCATTTCTCACAAGTTAACACAAGTATCTACAGCAGCCTTTGAGCAAGAGGAAGGGTACACCCTGGACAAGTAGCCAGTCTAAAAACCGAAATGTTTTGTTTTTTGAAGTCCTGAAAATAATGTAAAATGTATAAAAATGCTCTTACAATGCCCTTCAATAAATCTGTATTTAGTGTAGGAAACTTAAAAACTTACTTGGGTTCAAGAGTTATATATTTTGAAACAGATGTGCTCCAAGTTTATCCAGATTGTTAGGAGTGTGGGTTTGTTTTGGTGTTTTTTTTATTTATTTATTTATTTATTTATTTATTTATTTATTTATTTATTTATTTATTTATTTATTTTTTTTTATTTTTTCATTCTCTTTTGATCACTCTGTGTTCCTTTGTCTTTTTCTTTGATTAGATATCTCTTGTCTCTGTTTTCCTTTAGTTCAGTCATTCTTACTGTTTCTAGTTATGTTTATTTCTTGTTTTTAGTTATTCTTAGTTACTCTGGTTTTATTATGTTTAAGTCTAGTTTTTCTTTATTGTAAGATTCATTTTCTTAGTTCCCCTGTTGTGTAGTCTACCTCACATCCTGAGCCATTTTCTCTCTCTCCTCACACCTGCGACCTGTGAGTCCATTAGTCCTTTGTCCAGCAGTCACACTCCCAGTTTTTAATCACACCTTTTTCATTCACTCCTTGCTGGTTCCTTCTGTCATTCCTGTTGTTTCCTTGCTGGTATTTCCCCTGGATTTGTGTTTTTGTTCTTCTCTGGCTCCCTGCATTCCCTGAGTTTTGTAAATTTTCATTTTTGTCATTAAACACATTCAAGATGATCCATGTTCCCAGCTTCTGTCTGCATTTTGAATCCATTACCAAACACTTAATGACTCAGATTGCAAAAAATAAATAACCAAATTATTATTATTATTATTATTATTATTATTATTATTATTATTATTATTAAAAATAATGGTCCAACACACTTTGAAAACTTAAAGGCAGTTTCAGCATTTTTGTTTTAAAATCTGTGGAACATGCAGATATTAACATATGACAACTATGAAGATCCTCTTCTCATGTGTTCAGAAAAATGAACAACAGAAATCTAGAAAATATCTGAAATTTTGAATTTGTGTTGTCCAACAATTGTGCATCAGGAATGCTATGTTTGAAATTAAGAACTGGTTGTTACTGCTTCATAACATTTTACTTTTGATAGAATCAGAACATTTTCCAGATGTTCTTTGACAAATAGAGAAACAAAAAACACAGGATGAGCATCTAAAAACTTCCAGTGAGGCAATCCCTAAAATTATGTGAGGCCATTTTTACTCATAATGAAGTCCTCAGCCTGTGGTGAGCAGCACAACTACATGATTGGGTGCGCACACACTTGTATATCTTTGAATGGCAATCCCAAACTAATTAAGAACATATCTAAATAGAGAAAAGATTTTCTAACAAAGGCTTGAGATACATGCAGAATGAGAAGGAGAAGAAGAGGAAGATATACAGATCACTTCTCCTTTGGTGCCGTTTCCATCTTAATAACACAGCAGGGCAAGAGATGGGCCTGCTGTGCCCTCCTGTGGCCAAACCAGTGAAATATTACCTGTCCCAGTTCCCTTCCCGCAACTAATTGCACCAACTCTGGATGCCATTAATCTGGAGAAGTGCATAATGGGAAGTGGTTCTGATTGCACTGGAAACAAAAGTCTATTCTGTCCAGCTTTTTATTTTATTATATTATATTATATTATATTATATTATATTATATTATATTATATTATATTACTAAGTAATTAAAAGCATGCTGGTTTAAAAAGTTCTAAAGATCGGATGATTTTTAAAATAAGGACTAACGGAAAGAAAAAAGATCCTGACTGTGACTGGATGTGTCACTACTGCAACAAAAATAAGAAAAAAAATGCCCTACCTAGTTCCACTCACAAAACCTCCAACAATAATGCAACAATAAAAATCACCCTACCGTAAGCCAATTACATGTTTTTTGTCTTGTATTTGAATTAGTGAGTCAGTGAGTCAACCAGCAACCAAACCAATGTGTAAACATATTATCTTGGAGACAATCAAAGCATCTCAACAATTGTCAAGGAAAAGCACAAAATAAAGATCTCTGTTCTGACAACAAGCCATTTAGATGCTCACCTCATCCTAAAGACAGCCAGCGGGCCAGTCAGTAGGCCTGCCACTCATATGGTTAGTCAGCGAACATGCCTGCACATCAACCAGTCGTTTAATTTACTTTCGCACAGCCACTGAAGTGGCAGCCAGTCTAAACTTCAGATATCTAGTCAGTCACTCAGCCACCCACACAGGAAACCAGTTAACCTCTCCTGATGAGTCAACTGCTCCATCAGTATTACCAATACTCCACCTGTCAGTTTAGCACTGTATACATTAAGCAAGGCTGGAGAGCACACATGACCTTTCTTTCTTCCGCTGTCGAGGAGCTAAATCATTAATATTACCATGGTAACCACAGCGGGCCAAGACACGCACCACGAACACAATAAGACAGAACCATTTAAAGGGATGGACCGATCGCATAAACATTTGTGCATATACACAAGGGCGAATCATACACAAACACACACACACGCGCACACACACACACGTTATGACATGTGCCCATCTCCTCTATTCTGCCCTTGGAGAATTTAAATGCTAAATGTATGTGCATATTTTTTCATAGCAAGAGACATATTAGAATTTTTCCAGCGACCCCACTACCCCCTATCCACATTTGCTGTCTCCCTTACGGAGGACATGAAAGAGTCTGAAGTGCATAATGCTGCAGGAATTAAGGGATTCCTTGGTGGCTCCGGGTACCAGGGGCTATCGTAATGACGAGAGGGCTCAAGCATTTTGTATCCCCCTCTTTTTACTGCACACTGTCTCTGCCGGGCTGACAGTTTGCTTGAATTTCTTCTTTTTTCTTCTTTTTCCAGGGTTTACGCATCATTAAATATTCATCTTGAGGTAGAGACACATATTTTAACACTTAGAGATCGATGTTTGTTTTTGTTTAATAAAAAAAAAAATCATAAACATACCCATAACTTAGTGTACAGCTAGACTGTTACTATGCAAATTATGATCTGAAGTCCATTGTTAAAGATGCTAATGTCATTTCTTTTACATTTTGTTGCTGTATTCTAACACGTGCACCAGCAGACGAAATAAAAAGCAAACAGCCAAAAAAGACCCACTTTCCCCGGTGAGCTAAAATGATGTCACTCCTCTTTTATCACTTCTCCTCCAATGATGGCTATTGATCTGGGTCAAAGGTAGCAGAGGCAAATTGACTGAGAAACACTAGCCTGGTCAAAGAGGAAGGGTTCCCACAAGACCTTCTTACTCATGTTTGCGTTATATAGATCTTTCTCTCCATCAGGGCCCACTTAGTGTTCCACCACTGCTGTCAAATATTATATTCCAGACAGAATGGATGTCTTGTTGTTTTTGAGTCTTGTTCTTTTTTTTTTTTCTTTTTTTTGTTATTTGTATGGAATTTGTTTACTAGTATTTGTTGTGTGTTCCTCATCTCATTCATTTTGTTTATTTGAGCATTTCTTATTTAAATTGTTTAATTTAAATTATTTAAATTGTGGATTTAAATAAGAATATAAATTACGATCATTTGTAGAATTTTTTTAAATAAATTTATTTCATACCAGGAGCAGTAAAGCTATGTCTGAAAGGTTTAGTGTGTAGAGCTCTAAACCTATCATGACTGATGGTCTAGACATGTATTTGGAAAGTCTTTACCAAAATATGTCCACTAGAGGGAGAGATTGAACCTTTTACAGTTCCTATGTGCACCATTTCTTTATTTAGTTGAACTGGGACAAGTGATGAGTACAAACACTGAACACTAACATTTATAGCCTTACATACTTTGCAATACACTTCCCCAGGTAGGGAGACATATATTGTTTTAAGACAATTTAAAAGCAATAAAACATAGCAAGATAAAATGGTATAAGTATCGTGAATTCTAAATGACATTAAAACACACCCTTCCATAAGTCCTGGTCAGAAACCATTGGAGTTTTGATAAAAAAATAAAAATAAAAAATAAAAAAGTTTGACTTAATGCCAGCTATTTATTTATTTATTTATTTATTTATTTATTTATTTATTTATTTATTTATTTATTTATTTATTTGTTTGTTAAAGAGAGCTGAATTTTTCAGAATATTCTTTACAATCTTATTTCTTTACTATTCACAAGTATCTACAGTAAAATCGCATCTTCGATGATCTCTTTTAGGCTGTAAAATCACTGCAGTTTCTTGCATTACTTTTATTTGTAGACCCAGCAAAAGATCTGAATTATAACCCGTCCAGCAATCATTGTGTAGAAAAGAGATGCACTTTATGTTTTTAGCTATCTTTACTTTTCCTGTCACTGGAAACGCTGCAGTGAATAGGCGCACACAATTCCACGTAACATAAACCAAGTCTCTGGAACATAGAAAAGTGTTTAACTGAACTCGGACACAATGGTAGCTTATACACCAAAGTATAGTCCAATTACATTTAGTAGGATGACTGCTCACTCAGATAAACCCACAAAGAGGAAAATAAAAATCGAAGTGAGTCAGTGAAGTTTTAGAATGAAAAAAGAAACCCCCCTCCCCCACCCATCACAGTGTTAATCCTCTTTGTTGTTATCACTGTTAATTGAAAGACTCAGCGCTATAATACGGTTCCCTGCTGTGAGATTCATTAGACAGTGTAGAGCCTGGCGCAACGAATAAAGACTTCCAAGAAAAGGAAGGCCGTTCTTTCCCTCTCACATTTAATAAAGTAGGAAGGCTTCTACTTCTTGTAGAAGTGTTTGTTTGAAATCACTGATCAGTTCATGTGTGACTGCTTTATAATTTCAAAGAACGGAATCAAAATTGATAGAGACAAAATGTAAAGACGAAATAATTTTATGTTATGTTAGATTTTTTTGGACATTGAAGATTTTTGAAATATCCGGACAGACTAAATATTCCCAGATCAGTGTTTTGTTTTTTGTTTGTTTGTTTCTTAAATGTCAGAATACTGAATGAAATTACCTTTTGGAGAACGTTTGATGACATTCTTTAAATTCAGATGATTACATTAAGTAAGATTGCAATGTCTTTAAGCAATTTAGGAAAGCCCAGATGATGATGTAAGCTTCTGACTCACAACATTTGTTATGTACACATGCACCTAAAATCCACTGTTATCTTGTAGCATATCACAAAGAAAATCAACCAAAATATCACAGAAAGAGCCGTTGACTGCCAGCAGCTGGCTGAAGAGATTGCTGTTGGTTGCACAGCGGGTTGGAAAGCTTAGCATGCTGACCTGATGTCAAAAAGTGTTGCTATGACGAAACATATGTTCAAGAAAATCCTGCAAATTCTGCAGAATGTTCCAAGAATAGACAGCGTGGAGAGCTGGGATAAAAGTAATTTTGCTGTAGAAGTCCAGCTCAGATTGTTTGATACGTACCACCTGAGATCACTTGTGTCTGGTATTCTCATTCAAGAGTTGACTCTCTCTCAGAGTTGACTGTGAATCTATACTTTATTCACTGACATCAATAAAGGATTTGGGTCAACCTACTGGTGAAAAATATTATTTCTAGCACAGCAGATCATCATGTCACATGTTGAAAGTGACAACTAAGTGGCTTAGGGGTCAAAACATTTAAATATGGAGGCCACTGACAAGAAATTCTCCAAATCTTAATCCAACTGAGACCTCGTTAGAGCTTCCTAGAAACTTGGTGTATTTCTTAATAGAAGCTTTTAAAAGTATGCAGTGTTTATTGTCTAGCACCAGCATACCATTGAACTATCTGGTAAAAAGACCCGAAGACCTGAAAGCAGTACATTTTGTGAAAAACAAAACTTCAGTTAGTCTCAAAACACCTGGCTATTATTTTTGTTGCTCTTTCTTTTAGGTTTTGCAGAGCGCTTTACTCGTGTGTCATCGGTACATTTATTGTTAGACATGATCCTTCATGAAATAAAATTCTGGCTAATGTGTTTTGTTCTTTTTTTTTTTGTCTTTTGCAATCTGGATTAATTCATTAGGATACAGTCCAGCAAGCTCTTTACAACACGATTAGAAAAAAAATTCTCCACTCCCAAATCCACCACAGGACACTTTCTGGTTGAACTGTAAACAAACCTTCCTAAAAAAGATGGCAGAACAACTGTCTACATATTTTCACTTTAATGGCCTGTGAAAGGCTGGGCTGATATCTTTACCGAGGCTTACGTTTCTGGTGGTGCAGCTTTGAGCATATCTGTGAGGATCCTTATATGACTCTAGGGGGCTCTGAGTGTAAGAACAAACCCTAACCAGCTGTTCACAGGATCTGTAGCAGAAATGGAAGGCATTTTTCTCAGTCATTTTCACCCCATGGACGGAGCACATGTCACACCCAGAGAGTAAAGTGCAGACATTCCTCATATCAAGCTTGAGTAGTAATCTGGGCTCTTTTTTTTTTTTCTTTCCCTGCTCATTGCATGTAAAAAGGGTGGGGTATTTATTAATGCCCTGCTAAATTTAGTATATTTCATACAATATTACTATTATTTTATCTGTATATATCATTAGGTTATCACTAAAGTACTATTAGTGTTATTGACGCATTGCAAATGTTATAAGAAGACGTTCTAAAATGGGAGGAGACTTGAGGCTTATAATTTTTCCAAAGTGTTTGCACCCTCTAGTGGCCACAGAGCGTGCATTTACAAAGTGATTTCAAACTGCATGGGACGCTGTGCAAAGGAAAATATATAAAAATGATTTAACTGATCGGCAGTCAGTGGCAGGTCGCAACCTGCTCTGAAATTAGCTCAGACACTGAAATCTTATCAGTTATGCATGAACAACAATGTGATTTAATGCCAAAGTGGAATTATTCTAAGTGTTTCAAGTTTACACCACAGGCAGATCATGCATTATCACTGATCTCTAAATTGTATGAACAAACAGAATGCATTTTCTGTGCAGGCTTGCCCAACCCAACGTCAGGTGTTGGTCATTCGTCTTGTCAAGGTTTTTTTTTTTTTTGTAAGTACAGCAGCTCCTATTATCCTACAATCAGAGAATCATCAAATTTTCTCCTTTGAAAACAAAATTACAGAGCCCACACTCCCCCCCCCTCCCCGACATTTTCAGTCAATGTGGAATGTGGCCTTGGCTCTAGAAGTTGGTGTGTTTCTGCGACTGTGTGTGAGTGTGCGTGCATGAACATGGATGTGCCTGTGTCCATGCCTTTTACTTTAAATCCTGACACAGAATAAAACGATGTCAGTCTTCAAACATTTGGCACAGATCCAAGATGTGTTAGCATCCTAATTAGACCAATTGAAATGCAGCCTTGGATTATCACGTAAAGGTTTCCACTTGTTGCACAAAGGCTGTTTGTCCAGGAGGAAAAAAGGCATTTATTCCACTGTTCTGTTGTAGTTTCCATCCAGTCTGACTACATTTTAAATGGTCTATTGATGAACAGCGTAGCTTTACAACATACTAAACAACATGCGTAATGTACTCATCATACAGGTTTAATGTTGCTCAAAAAACTCAAATGGCTGAAAGCTTTGAAATTGTCCTTTACTGAGTATACCCAGGAAGTAAACGACAGCAGACGTTCATGTACAAGACTGTTCATGTTTGCTTTTCAAATTTAAAATGAATCAAATCTGATATCTTGAATATTTGTTTTGTTTTTTTGTGTGTCAATTTTTAAACATCACGAAATAAAGAATAAATAAAGCATTATTATTTGGTTTCCTATAGTTTATTATCCAACCTCCTCCTTAGAAATCTTTTGTTCCACACACTCATTTAAACATTTGGTGGTGACTTAGTTGTCTCCCATAAGAAAACAATAAAAAGGATTTATCCTACGCAAAGATTTTTATTATTATTATTATTTTTTTTTTACTTTTTTATCTGCTCATAAATAAACACTGGATGTTTAATGAAACAAATGTTTTTGTAGCAAAGGAATCTGCAGATCTGAAATATCAGAGGCTCTTCTATGTTTTTCCTTATTAATAAAAAGGCATGCAAATAATTTTTGGAGGTGGGTGAGATGAGGCACTTTCTTATATTGTTTTGATCATTGAAGTAAAAATTGTTGCTATTAAAAATGTTTACTGTCTCTGTTCAACTTGATCTAATTCTGAAATGTATGTATCCTGGAATTTTGTTGCAGAACAATGCACAAATAAGACATCAGTTTTTTGTTTTCAAAGTGAGACAATGTGATCATTTATTGTGTTTTTACAATACTCTCCCAATGTTCCCAGTCATATTGCCTTCCTATGATGTGTAAATGTACTTGGCTGTAAACAGAGAGAGAAAAAAAAAATGCAAGCTTGCCTCTTTTAGTCTTTGATTCTCTAGCCACCATTTGAACATCCATCCAAGCATATTCTATATATTCTATAACTAATTGATCCTTGAAAGTTTGCATAAGGCCTGGTGCTGCCCTTCACTGGTCTAGTGTAGAGATGCAGGTGACAGGGCACACCCTGGTCAGATAACCAGGTCATCACAACGCAACACAAACACATCGGACTAACAACCATCCATATCAAGCTCATGCTTAAGGGTTGTTTCAGACTGCTTTGTTTTGGATGGAGAAAGAAAGTCAAAGTGCCAGAAAAGAAACACATGCATGGAGAAAGCGTGAGCTCCACACAAACAAGACCAAAGACCAAAACTTGAACTGGTGCCTTCACTTAGATGCTTTGATATGACCATAACCAGGCTATTTTTGCTCTTAAAGCCTCCAGTGTAGCTAAACTAAAACAGTTTTGCAAGGACAAGTGACCAAGAATTCTTCCACAGAGATACATATAAAAGAATAAAAAATAAATAAACTCATTGCAAGTTATCTCGAACTCTTGGGTGTTACTGCCAAGAGCAACTATTTTATTTTCCCCCTGAAGAAATCAAATGATCATTTGAAAACTGCATTTCATTTGTTAGGCCTAGCCATGGGCAGAGACCACAACAGAACTTCACACAGAGAACAAAAGAGCCTTGTAAAAACTCTGAATCCCCAAATTAACCCAAACAGTATTAACCTATTTTCATGACAGCTTCCAAAAAGGAGGAGTCACAGCTGGAATCCCCATGATGTCATGGAGCTGCAAAACTCAGGTCTTTGCTTGCAGCACTCCACAGGCTGCACTGGGGAGGACACACGTATGAAGGAGGTCTTGATCTTGAAACTGGCTGTTTGAGTGAAGGTGGAAATATTGAAATTCTTGATAAAGATCGTGATCAGTTCAAACAGCAGTTTGAGGTGCAACCATCTCTTAGTTTGACTTATCTATAAAAAAATATATTCAATCTCTGTGGCCATTAAACGTTGACGAGACCATTGCAGTTATATTCCATTCTTGCCCTTTTTATGGTAAGAATGAGGAATGTTTACATCTTTCACTTACCTTTGTTTGGTATATTTTAGGACAGGTTATGTACATCTTTAATGAGAAATTGTCATTCTGTGGATAGATTTATGCAGACATGCCAACCAGCTGCATTTTGTGGCAAAGCCCCCATGACTTCTTAAGAAAACATTTTTTTTTTCTCAGTCACATGTTTCACCTTTGAAGTTGGCAAATATTGGAGAATTGCCATCTCATTCTCTGAAATCCAATGCAGTGTATAATTTAATCTCGTGAACTGATTGTCTCATTACACCCCAACAGTGATGTGGAAATTATGAACATATTTGGATTTTTGCCACTGGGCCTAGGATCTTCAGCCAGTATCCAACTGTTTAAAACAAACAAACAAACAAAAACAAAAAACCACATTATTTTCTGTTGCTTATTTCTCTTTGTCAGAAAAGAAAAGAAAAAAGTCTCCAAAACAACAACAAAAACATAAACACAACCCTACCCACATATGATTATAGCATACCCAAACATACCAACATGTCCAATACTTCTGACTTCACTGACTATTTACTCATTTCCTTTTATGTGCTCTGTGTACATAAGCAAAAAAGATAGGCTAAAAGTTCATTATTTACCGAATGATAAAGTGATATTATGCCATGGAGAGTGACTCAGTTCTAAATGTGGTGATGCTACCATCCACCACATTGGATGATAGGATTCAGTAGACTTACTTAAAAATGCCCTGCCTTCTTAACCTTAGCTACAATAACATAATTTTCAGTATTTACTGAGCTTACAGGTGTAATCTTGTTTATAATCTTGCCCTAGGGCAAAAGAGCTACCAACTGCACCACCAAGGAGCCTCTACTTTAGTGACATACAAAGTACACTTTTGCTTTAAAAATATTTTTTGGTTGATGTCATATGTCTTCACATAAAAAATTAAGCTAGCATAAGCTAAAAGATAATACTTTTGCTTGTGATACAATAAAGCAGGGTAAATACCCAGGTGTACTCAAAATACCTGAAACATTCAGACCCACAGCTGATGATATACACATTACGCAGCTTCCCTAAAAAAAACATACGCACCAAGTGCCATTGTCTTCTTTGGTTACTGGCAACTGCAGGGTTTATATTGTCTCCATAGTGGCGAATTAAAAACCATGACAAAGCAGTTCTTATGCCTATTTAATTGACTGACATGTTCTTGCAAACTCATAGCCGGACCAGCTGCTACCTAAGGAGTCTGTTTCAAGTGGCAGAGATTAGAGAAAACCAGTTGTCAGTGGAAAATGAGTCATGGGAACAAAAAAAAAAAAAAACATACATGCGTACAAAGTAGCCTTGAATTATGAATTGGCAGCCGAGTTCTCTCTTGATATGATAGTAGTGCAAGTGAAAATAGTTTACATCAGCGTATTGCTCTGTATACGTTTGCCATCGCAAAAAAAAAAAAACAATGCCCACTTCTGTATTTAACTACAGATGTGAAACAATTAAAATAAACTGTTCTGATGGCAAATCTCTCTGTAATGGATGGTTTTTGATCAATTGATTTTTACATAAACACTTGAAAATCCACAGATTCTGAAGCACAGGGCACTCTCTATTTTCTAGACATTTACGGAAGACAGATTTATAACCTGTCTTCCCAGCAGCGCTCTTCCTCTTTACTTCAGACTGTATTAAAAGGTCCCATTTTTTCCCCCCAGTAGGAACTCTGCAGATTCCTACTGATCTGAAAAGTTCTTTAATGTGGAGTCTGCTGTAGAAGGCTAATCGCACCAGGAGACAAAATGCTTGACATTTACAGATAATGGTTCTTTATTTCCCCTGGTAACATGGAAAAAGTTGACAACTTTGGGAATTGCCCACTTTTTACACAAACAGACTTTTTGGAAAGCGGATTTAGTTTACTGCCTGATAACCTAAGGCTCAAGTAAATATTTTTTCCTCCTTTTGTGTTGGTTATGACAAATAACCAGCACAAAAGAATGAGGAAAAGAATGAGGTCATTTTTATTTCCCCTTGTTTACCAATTGTTTTCCAAGCAATCGGATCTAGGCAACAGTTTGTGGGTCCAGCTAATAGCCCGACGTGACTTCATGTGTAAAGTAGTCGCAGTTTTGAAGAACAACAAAACAAAACTGACACACATTTCCAAAAGCTAATTTTCTTAATCTGTCATGATCTGTTGGACTTTGAGCTCAGTTTAGTTATTTTGACTATTTTGGTCCATCTTGTGATTCCTGCCTCTTGACACCCGTTTTCCATCTGCTGATTTACTCACCTGTGTTGCATTCAGGAAAAAAGTTCATAGTATTATACAACAATAATGCAATAATGAAATGGTTGCGTTTCTCCTTTTGACCTACTTAAGAACAGTACTTAGTGACATTAAACGTCTGCGTATCGTCAATGAAGAATCTGAGACTGAAATCCTTTGTGTCTGCGCTGACACCAAGTGCCGTAAACGTTCAAATCATTTTATGCTTCTCTGCTTCTTTCACAGCAGGTCTGTCTAGCTGCATGATGAAGCTTATCCTGATTTATTGATGCTGGTAAAAAAAAAAAAGGAAAAAAACAGGCCCTTGTTTTATGCTGTTTGCTTCATACAGAGATTCTGGACTCTCAGCTGTTGAGACGGCTGCTTCCTGGAGGCGTGGACTGTGTTGAGGTTTTACATTTTACCCAATCTCTAACTTTTGCCCATTTCATATGTAACGTGCCAGTTCGATGCCAAGAATCTTACTAGAAATTGCCTCCTCCACTGAAAGAAAGACGGACCAATCCGAACAAGGCGGCTGTTATTGTTAATTCAATATTTAGAAGCGTGACCAACATGGACCGAGTGGCTTTGTTCACCTCTTCCACCATCGTTGCTAAAACTACAGTCAGACTATAACTCTAAAATAACACAGAAAATCAGTGTCATATGTTCTCCTTCTGTTTGCTGATTGGTAGAGAATCTACCAGAGACAATCCAAGTCGGGGTGAGAAAGCCCAGACTGTGATGTAAGCGAGAATTTCTTTCTGAGCGGCATTGCACAGGATAGCAATAGCCAGGCTATGGATATAGAAATAACATAGAATAGAATAATTTAGAATAAAGCCAATAGTGATGCATTTAGTTGGCTGTCGTTGGTTTGATTAATCCTGTAGTCTGTGATCACTGAACGGCTCGCATTTGCCGTCTTCACACAGTTTTGATCGATATGTACAGTGAATGAAGAGGATCAACATGTGACAAGGCTTTTTTTTAAGCCATCGTCTGGGATAAAAGACTTTGTCAGTCTGCCTGGTAAAACATTTGTTTAATTTGGGCACATTATCTAATTATAACTGAGTGATTGTAGGCATTAAATTTAATTTTATGTGGATAAGCAGCCAGCATTACCCATTTTGTCTCCAGTCAGAAAGGTTGTGTTACTTTCTCCATTGTACGGTACGAAATTCTGGACTCAGATGTTTATAATAAGATCATTAATATAATTGTTCTTATAACAAAGTGGTAGACTTTGATTAGTGGAGACATGGCTACCGCGGAATGACTTCACTTTTTACAGGAGTGTGACAATGATTCTGTAGCTTCAGCACAGTAAATGGGACGTTTAGCTGCACACGTCAGATGCCAATTATGATCTGATTCAGCCAAACAGTCTCCATATTCATCTCCAGGACTCTATTAAATAACGCCACTACAAACCAAAAGTGACTGGCAGCTCTAAGCTTTGTAGCCGTCTAGGAGCAGTGCAAAGATGCCTCAAGCATTTTTTTTTTTTCCCCTATGCATGCCTCCCTAAGCAAAAGCAGATCTAGGCACTTCCCGTTTTATCCAGACAGCATACATATAGTAGGACTGGGTCTAAGAGCAACAGCAAGTGTTAACAATATGTTTGAAGGTTCCACGTAGAAGCTGTGATTAAGAGGAAGGATGCGCGATGAAAAACTAAACTAAAACGCTCCAAGAACTGGTTAAAGGAAACACAGATCAAAAGCTTAAGCAATAAATTACATGACATCTGTATGTAAGCGTTTTCCCTCCTAAACCATCCCTCCCACCCCCCTCCTCCGAAAAACCATCTGAATGTCAGATCTGTTTCGCTTGCCAGCATCAGACCTGTCATCTTTTATCTTTGACCCAGATCAGAGGACGGAATGTGGTTTTAACTAGTGTAGACATGGATATGTAAACTCCCTGCACTGTGGGGTCACAGGGCAAACCGCATTCCAAAGGAACCCCCTAATATTGAAAGCAGAAATATATTCACAGTGGAATTATGGGAGATAGTTATTTATTTATTTTTTTTATCGTCCATTGTCATATTTCAAACCTCAAACACTTATAAAAGCGGACTTCTCCTTTTTGAGAAAGATCCTAAAAGAAATTATAAACACAAGCACCCATCAGAGTTGGTACATCAAATTTTTAGCTTCTCTGACAGAATATAAGTACTTTGACAGATTTCTGTCAAAGTACTTCTGTCAAGTACTTTCTTTACAGAAGAAAGTACTTGCTTTTACTCTAAAGTAAAAGCAAACAGAAGTGTTTGCATTTACTTTAGAGACACGTTTTCCCACCAACGGGTTTCTGTTAGCGGATAGTAACCCGACATAGATATTTTCTGGTTCACCGACCTGGCAGCCATTGCAGTGTCTGCCGACTTGCGTCTCAGTATCTTTGAACATTGCAACCAAAATAGAACTTCCCTCCTGCAACAAATGGTCACCTATTCTGTCACTGATGAGAACACATGCTGACAGAGGTGGTGACCTGTGATGATTGTCCATTGCACAGAGAGTGTTGGTGTTTTCTCTTTGTGCGTGTGTGTGTGTGTGCGTCTGTGTGTGTGTGTGCGTCTGTGTGTGTGTGCGTGTGTGTCTGGCTGGCTGTGACAGATGAGTGACCCAAAAGAGATTGTTTGTAGAGTCTGGATGGGCAACTGCGAAGGAAGTACGTTCAACTTTGAGCTTTTCCACTGTGGAGGGTTTTGCAGGTTAAAGTGCAAAGCGACAGTCGTAACATATTCTCTCGCAAATATTTCCGAGGGACCTGTCGGGGTCCATTCAGTCACACAAGCCTTGGAGATTTTATGTTAGTCTAGCACAAATTACATAATGAAGTGGGAGGAAAAAGGACATGTAGTGAAAATGTTTTACAAATAATTACCTGCATCTGGTTTATATTAATCCCCCTGAGTCAACACTTTGATTTCTTAACTTTTGCTGTGATGCCAGTGGCAAGTCTATACATTTGCTAATCTAGAGACTGCATTCTTTTTTTTTTCTTTTTTTTGCTAAATAGATAAAACTCAGATTCAACAGAGAGAATCCAAGTCTTAGTATAAATTCTACATTAAATGTGGTTCTATATTTATGATCGTTGTCCTGCTGGCATGCAGGTGAATCACCTCCCAAGTCTAAAATCATCCTCACCTTTCAACAAGTTTTCTTCCAGGATTACCCAGAATTTATAGGTTTACACTTCTTTCCATCGAAAAGCATTCCTACAGCACGATGCAGCCACCATCAGGTTTGTGCAGCGTTCATGGTGATTTGCAGTTTGCACATTGACCCAAGATCTCATCTGATCAGCTCATCTTCTTGCCCTTCTTCCACATTAGTCATTCAGTAAAACTTAGAGACATTTTTTTACAGAGAGACTTGACAAAACACTTTCAAGGTTACAGGTTAAAATCAAACATCATCCAGCTATGCAATGTATTTCCAACATCATTTCGTTTTCATGGCTTTGTACTGTGCTCCCAGGTCTCTTGTTCGTTGACAGTTCCTCACTGTGAAATATTTGCTTGATTGCCTGAAAGTAAAGCGTATTCTAACTAAAACAAAAACAAAAAAACAAGCACTTTTAACAAATTCTATGTGATCAAAACACAATCCTTTGACTTTAGAAACAAATAAACGGTTGTGGATATTTAACAAGCAGGGAGGCTCAAAGGAATCATCATTCAGTTGCAGGATAATTTCCTTGAGAGCTATGCCACCGTGTAGCAGAGCAGAACTTTTGTGCCAGTTCGGTGTGAGTCAGAGCGAAACAATGGGATTGTTCGTCTATAACTCCCAAAACATTTCTTTGATAGTCCTGAATTCAGCTTTTTTTTTTCTTTTTTCTTTTTTAAAGACCTGCAGGTAAACACAAACTTCACATTTAGAAAGACAATTACTTCTGAGTCACATAGTGATGGTGTGTCTCTGTGTGTGGCTGAGTGTCTTCCTGGGTGGTCTGAAAATGCTCTGTTCTTTGATTTCCACTGGTGGCAGAGGTGGATTGCTGGTTTGGTGACTGGTGGCGAATTGATGTCTGTCAGTATTATGTGCCAACAAAATTTTAATCCATTTGAGCAAATACAGTGCAGCTTTGAATAGTCTGGTGGTGTAACTCATTAGTCCTCATGTACTCTGAATGTGTTCTCCTAATGAAAGGGAGCAATTGTTACAGGCCATTATCATTCCCATTTTGACAGTGATCAGCAAAGATGTCCTAATCCAATGATAGGTATTGAATCATGGCCCCGAACAAGGTATTTATCAATGATCAGTGATAGAACGCCTGACTAAACGTAACTCCCAACACCACCCAAGTACTATGTTGGATTTTATCAGCTGGACCATATGGTCTCATTTTCTTAACTTTTAATCATAGTGTATTTCTATGTTAATGACTTGCTAGACCATTAACACTGTTTTCTTCACTTAACTAAGATAGGTCCCTAACAATCTAACTTTTCTCCTTTTTTCTTTTTTTTTCCACTGTCACTGACATGAAAAAAACATACTTAGTGCTTTAAGCCAGTCTTTGTCGTTTGACCTGTTCAAATCACTGGGGAGAGAAAAGATAGTTAAAACTTTCAAAGCAAAGTGTTTAAAGGCGTTCATTTATGTGTTCACTGTTGTCCACATAGGTCTCCAAATTCACCAGATCCCAATGCAGTAGAATAGAACACGTTTGTGACATAGTGAAACAAGAGATTCGGATCAAGGCTGCCATTTGGGGGCAAAACATGGCAACTACCAGGACACACATTGGTGAGCGAGTGAGCGAAGGTCGACCATGTAATATTGGTGAAAGATATTGTGTTATTCTACTGCTTCTCAAAGCTACAAAATTTTAATGCATCTATTGTACATGTCCCTGAATTTACCAATCAGTCATTTGTAGAAGGAGCAAAATATCGGTACAACGCAAGTGTTTACCAGATTTGGAATGGTGTTGAAACTTTAAAGTTTAAATTACAATGAATCTCACTGGGTCAGTTTTGAAAGATGTCAATAAAGAATTGAGGCCTCCCTACAACCCTTTCTGCAATGCAGGGGACATAGTGAATGAATTAATGAATAATTAACAATATATTTGGTCCTTAAGAAAAAGCTGTGTAAATATACATTTTATCCCATAAAGAGTCTATTAGCTAATACATATAACATTAAAACATAACTTATTCAAAAAGCGACTGTGGTTTTTGCAACAAGACACACATTTTGCAATTGCCATCCTTCTCAGCAGGGCATTTTAAATGCATGAGGTTTGAACTAAATGAGGAGGTTTGTGCTTTCCCTCATCTGTCCTCAATCAGATCCCGCTCCACACGTTCCTTGGACACTAGTGGACTGTTCGGTACCAAGGTTCTTGTCCAAAATATTAATTCCCACGTGGCAGAAATCTCCTGCTGGTTTGTACACATGCAAAAGTTCGAGTGCAGAGACGAATACTTTCCTTCGGTTCTTGCACAGTAAAATAGACCCACTGTACAGCACAGGAGGAGAGACTGGCATTTGCATCCCCGGTGAACAGACACGGCAGTTAGCCTGCGTTTTTGCATGGTCTGGGCAAAGCTTCCGGAGTTACAGACGAATGCAAATACTTCTTGATGCCTGCACACTCAGTATCGCTTCAAGTAAAGATGCTGATGATCCCCAATTTGGGAGGAAAAAAAAAAGCTTTACCTAGACTGCCATCTTTGATAAAATATTTGCACTTTTTGCCTGCCCAAGATAAAAGCAGCTTCATATAACAGGGCTGCTTACAAAATAGAGAGGTGGTGAACTTTAGCAAGCTTTCACCCCTGCAGAGTGTCATAAGACTAGCCACTTTGTTTTCATGATCCACCCCTCCAGAGATGCTCTTTCTGCCCCACTGATCACACATACAGCTGACTCCCAATAATTAGCACAATTCCTCTGGCCTTCATTTTATATTTTGGGCAAATCTACAAAGAAAATCCTGAGTAGGTAGCAGGGTTTTCACAGGCAGCTTTTGAGCAAAAAGGTTTCTATTTACATGTAAGCAACTTTATGTCTTCTCGTTTATTATAACGAAAGTAAAGGAAATATATCCGTTTCATTTGATAGCTCGCATCTTCATGAAGGAATTTGTCTTCAGCCATATTACACACCACATGTCACATGCTTACAGCGAAGCCAGTGTTTTCCTTATAAAACTGTTGCTAAAAATAAACAGACAGATAATTGGGACTAATTACCTAAAGCACTACTTGGAAAGAGAAAGAGCACCACGATGATTGCTGCTATTAATCAGATTAATCAGGACAAACGTCAACTTGCATCCCAGTTTGAACTATAACTACTTATTGGGGTCAAGCGGGGTCATGACAAGACCTCCCACATTGCAACTCTTTGCGAACCAACCAATGTTGAGCGCTGACATCAGCACAATAGTTTTACTAATCAGTCATCTAAATCCTGAGTCTGAGTGTCCCGAATGTTGTCTAATGTTAATACAACAGCAACACGTCTCAATTCCCAGTTGTCACTGAGGTGTTGAGAGGTCCAAACAGATTCAAGGTTTACAAAGGCTATAGACTCTGTCGTGCACAATACAATGTTTTGTTTATTTCTCTAATTGCCCCAATCATTCCTGAAAGCCTAACACATTTGTGCCCAATAGCACTAGATATACTGTGGATCTACAAACATAATAGAATGTGCACATGATTATGGCAACATGATGGAAAACTAGAGTAGCAAAAGAAGAAAAAACATCCCAGATCCCTCACAAGACAAGGTGTCAGTGTTGGGATTGTAAATCCCGGATTTAAAGGAAATCTGCAAATGTGAGGTCTTAAAAGCCTTCTGAGAAATGAAAGGACAATCTCTTTGTGACATTATTTTTATGCTTAGAATTTTAAAGTTGATAAACTACTGAACTACCTCTGGATTTGTTTGTGCATACATCAGTTGAACCACCATGCAAGTGATGGTGTACGAACCCCAGTCCTTTATTGTCAGATAATCTTTTGAACCCGTTGTTGTTACAATAGTCATCCACTTGTCAATCCAAGCTCTCAAATAACTGAAGTAATTGTGTTCATGATGGAATAATTGGTGCCATGGCAAATACATTAAGATAATTTTATGTGTGCTGGGAAAAGAAAATATACATTAAAATGAGAAAAGGGGAATTAATGAAAGAGGTTCTAAAAGCAAAGTAGGTATAAGCACAGCTGGCTTATGGAACCACTGAGCTGAACTGGAAATTGACCAGAGGAGCTGGAAGCAGCTTATGGAAAACTGGAGTTTAAATTTGATGAAGGGTAATAAGGTAAATGGATGCAGGTGTTCCTGAAGGAAACAGGGAGCAGGTGGTGACTGACAACACATAGAAAACAAGGGGGTAATAAAAAAAAAAAAAATTATGAGAGCCTATGGAGGTTGCTGATAATCTGAACAATAAAAAATCAAAACAATAAATTAAATTCAAGGACCAGGGAATCCAAACAACTCAAAAATAGATGTACATTTGTAAAAGTATTGTACTCTTGCTATTTGACCTTTTCGTGTGTCTTCTTCTGGACTTTAATTTCCATTGTTGTGTTTTTGCATAATTTGGAATTGAATGAAATCAGTGTTTGTCTTCTGAAAAAAAAAAAAAAAACATAGTCAAACTTGAGCATCTGCAAGTATTTAGGTGGGGACTGATTTACTAAGAGTCGATATGTCCAATGTGTATAGGTTAAACTAGATAAGGTTAAGATAAAAGCTCTAAACATGTCGGTGTTTTTTAACAGGCTGCTGAGTTTTTCAAAGACTAACTAAGCCCACAGTCATGAGCAAAGCTGGAAGCCACCACCTCCTCTCGTTTCACTCTCACCTTCATATTCCTTTCTTGCCTCCCTTCATGTTTGCTCCTTTGTCAGCTCCCATTAGCCTCCCCTCTGTGATGCTCAGAAAGGAATTTCAGAGCTGCTGTCAGCTGCACACAGACACATTTAAAGACCAAAACTCTTAAGCATAAAAATACACACATGAACAGACTGTCTGTCAAACTCACACACACACACACACACGCACACACACACACACACAAATCACATTAACTGTGCATTAACTGAGGGTGTATGCACTCATGTATGCACACACAAGTTCTCTTGATGATAGTATTACTCAAAGCACCTGGAAGAAGCCAAAACAGGGAAGTAGTAACTACATAAATTGTTTCTAAAAGCGTATTTATATACAGAAAATTGTAATTTATGCAGTCAGTAATACTGATGTCCAATATCTTCAGTTTAAGTGTCCCCAACCAAACACCTCTACTGATTATGGGGAAACACCAAATCAGCCAATCATGCAGCAGCAACACCATGCATTCAGTCATCTAAACGAGAAGAAGACAATTTGCTGAAGTGAGGATCAGAAAGTGGATTTAGGCTTCGTTGAAAATAACATGGTTGCTGCTGCCAGGTGAGCGGATCTGACTAAACTCACAACCATCTTTCACGTTTTATAGAGAATGATCCAAAAAGGAGAAAACGCCCAGCAGTGTGTCCCACTTCTGTGTCCTAAAAGGAAAGCGGTCAATTTCCAGACTGGTTCAAAATTCTGTTAAAAAAAACAAACAAAAAAAGGTAAGAGTAGTTCAAAGAACCAATTGCTACAACTAAGATATGGTGACTACTATTTTTAAATGCACAACATGTCAAATATTACAATAGATGAGAAGGAGACCCTACCAGGTGCCACTGAGAACTCCGATGGACTGCCCAGAATAGACTGGGGAAAACAATGTGTGGTCCAAATAACTACAAATAATTTCACCTGAAACATTTGGATACTAGACTCATAATTTAGTATAAGCAATTTGAAAACATGAATAAATGTTCTCCACAGTCACCGGATCTCAAAATCCAAACCCTAACTTTTCTTACTATGTACCTGACCCACCAGAACATTCATGCTCTTGAATGAACTTCCTTTCTGAATCAGTGCCTTGCCTGTGTACATCCCAGATGATATTGAAGACAGACATTCTGGCAAATAGCCAAGCTGATAGAGACAAGTGGCCAGAAGAATAAGCAGTCAGACCGACAGAAGGAGGGGCTTTTACAGGAGCTGTCCGGCTCAAAGGTCAAATAACACTCCCAGCTGCTAGAGGAGTTCAATCTACTGGATGTGCTGTGCTTACTTCAGCATCTTTTATTTATTTCTTTATCTCGCGATTTGATCAAACCCAAACACCCCCATAAACTTCTGTACGCCCCAAAGCAAAGTTCTGAGACAGTTAAAAAGTTCAAATGGTTGGCTGCGGCCCAATCAGCTGTCTTGGATTTGCAAAACAAATAGGAAAAACTGTCTCATGCAGAGCGCTGAGGGTATTGCTTCACGACGTCATGTCACACCAGTTGCTCCATAGATACATAGTAAGTGTTGCACTACAGCTAGCGCACATGTGTGCCTGGCGTGTGCTATGTCGGAGAAGAAGGGATGCTTTACAGTGTGAGCCGCTGCTGACACTGTGAAAGCCCAAATTTCCTGAGCCTCCAAACATATGGTTAAAATTTGTTTTTTTTTTATTGTGGTATTTTATCACTGATTAAATCCAGTATTTGGCAAACTTAGGAGATGTTTTTTTTTATTATTATTTTTCTTCATACATATCAGTTTAACAGGCTTAGAACATATCATTCTGAGGATGTCAATGCTTTCATATTTACTTATCGTTTCACTTATTTTAGAAGAGTTTTAGTCATAAAAAGGCTAACTGTTTGGCTTTGATATCTCAATCATATTCATTCATCTCCTTACTATGTGAATTCTTCATCGTGCCATGTTGCAATTGGTCATATATTTTACAATCACTAGGTTGAGATTCAAAGTCAACTTGTGGTTGACTACTTTATTTTTTATACATATTTGAGGTTCAGTGGAATTAAATATTTGATTGGTAGTTGGTTGTCTTTAGCATAAATAATCTCTTTACAAACAGGAAGCAGTTGCTGTCTTTGTCATATCTGCAGTTGCCTGACTTGGTTTTGGGTTTTGTTTATTTCTGTGTTATTTTGGTTAGATCTGTCTTGTTCTGTATATTTCTTATAGTTATTCTTTGTTACTTTAGTTTTATTAGGTTTCTTTAGTCTGGTTATTATTTAGTTTGGTTATTTTTTATTATTCCCTTAACCCCGGTGTACTCTGTCTCGTCCCCTGTGCCACTGTCATCAGGCTGCCTCCTGCTCCCTCCACTTGCACGTGCTGTTAGCTCATCAGCCTAGCTCTTTTGTTCAGTGTTCAACCTCGTCAGTATTTAAGCTTCTCATTTTCAGACACTGCTCACCAGATCCTTTTGTGTATTTCCGTCCCTTCCTCGTTCTACCGCGTGTTTCCTTGCTGGTTTCCTAAGTGTGTATTTTGTAGTTTTTGTTATATTTTCATTAAAATTGTTCTATACCTACTCAGCTCCTCCGTCATCTGCATTTGTCCATATATTCACAAATGATCACAGATAAGCAGCGCTTTTTAACAAACAGGTTGCTTCGGAACACAGTTGATCGCTATGTACTTTATTTATTGTATTTTTATTTTAAAATGTATACTGTGCTATTTTGTAGAATTTCAGTACTTGATTTTTTTTTTCTTTTTAAACCAAGTAAAACTTTCCAAACTCTTTTCATTAATAAGCCATTTTCCAGGTCTATTTCCTAAAAGCTTTCCTTTGGAAGGCGCTATATATTTGTGGTTGTCAGCATTTCTTTTATTGCTCTTACAGCTGTGTGGGCTTTATGAGTTCCCTTTAATATTTTGTCAAGCTACTGGTTTTAAATTGACTGTGGGACTGAGTCAGCCTGTTGGTTCGGTGATAAGCTGGTTCTGTGATGGACTGGTAGCCTGTGCAGAGTGTATCCAACTTTTATTTCCAATGACTAATGGGATAAAATCTAAATCCTCTCCAACCCTAAGCAGGAGATCTGACGGACACAAAATAAAGAAACGGCGAGAAAATGTTAAAGTCCTCACTAATAAAACAACATGATAAAATCTTGGTCCATATGCAATGACAAAAGTCCATTTCATAATTAAACTATTAGCGACAGAGTCAAAATGGAGTTAAACTCTGCTGACTTGGTGTTTATAGCAGAACCAGATTCCTTCCACCTTGATGCGCATATTCAGATTTACGGCTAAAAGCAACTCATCACCAAAACCTAATCCACATTTATTTCTGCTGCCACGCAGCAGAGAATCTCATCTGGTTTTCTTTTATAGAGAGTAAAATGCTCAAGAGTCATTCTACAGACCTTTGGCTCCCACACTCTGAGCACTTCTATGAATGATTGTAGGGAGTTAGGAGACATTGGCATGCTGCCTATCAGTGCAGCTGTGGAGCACAGCTGAGACGAGGAGAATGACGAGAAGATTAAACGGGGTCAAATGTTACATTTTAGGCTTTAAACCCTTGCAAATTACTAATTACCTGCTTCAGGGTGTAACTTCCACATCAACTTTGGGTTACAAGTTCCAGATCACCAAGTTCAAGTTCAGATATGTTCTTGTAAGCTTTGAAAAGAATTGTTTCCAAGTGATCTAGTGGAACAGAAGTAATAAATTAATTCAGCTGCAACGCTATTGTGTTTTCCAGTCATGTAGTGACATTTTATAGCACAATCAGTTGTTATAAAAAATGCTGTGTATATGAAACATGACTTAAAAGAAATTTGACTTTGCAATTTGACAACATAAGATCGGCTTCTGTCTCTTTAAGAAGCTCCTACTCTTTTTGCGACTTTAGCGCGTCATCAAAACCACATATTTCCATTACGCTGTTTACAACCATTCTTAGAAGAAGGGTTGAAGTGAGAAGTAGTTTGCATAATGAGCTCAGCAGATGCACAATTCCAGCAGGTCAGCCACTGCTGCTGCTAGTCTTAAGTAGTTGAGTGGGGAAAACACTGGGGAGGGGTGCTCTGATTGATCAGAAACTATGATGTGACATGTGTCAAAGAAAAGTTAAAAAGAAAACATGCAACAACCAGGGAACACCAGCTATTTCTGTGGCCCTCAAGACTTCAGAGGCCCACAGGAATGGAAATTCAAGATGACTGGGGTGTCCTTAAATCATATTTTATCACTCAAATCAAATCATATAGGAAGTGCAATGAAATTGTTCATTAATATTGTTAATTTATTATTTAGTCTTAAAAAATAATGTAAATTGAATACAGAGAAAGCTACAACATTTTAAAAGTTTGTTAAAGGGTAGTTTTACCTTTACATTCTGCCACAACCAGCCCTTTGAGGACATTGGTGATCTGGATGTGGTCCGAAATGAAAACAAGTTTGACCCCCCTGCACCAGAACCCATTAACTTTATTGAAGCAGCTTTTTATTTGAGTCCTTCATTCTATCATTGTTGGTAACAGCCTGGTAGCACACCATCTCTTGAGTTGAAAATATCTGCCCACTCAAACTGGCAAAAGTTCTTCAACACATTGTGAGGACACGTCTTGTCCACAGCAGTCTTTTGATAACCACAGATTTTCTGCTGAATTTAGTTTTGGACTCCGGCTAAGCCAATTCAAATCTTTTGAAGAAACACATTTTCCTCTTATGAAGTCATTCTTTTGTTGAAGTGGACATATACTTGGACTCACTGCGATGCTGGAACATAAAAATCAATCTTCATCTCAAGCATTCTGTGTAAAGTTTTAGATCATTCAAAGTTTTGGTGAGTTTTTTTTTGTCTTGTCATTTTGTCCATGCTGGCAAAAGCTCCACTTTTTGTCTCTGGTATTCTGTATTTTCTAAAATTATTTACGACTCATTTTTAATAGAATATGCCGTATTTGTATAATAAAACCAGTTGGACCTTTTGAAATCTCACCAGAAGGATTCTATTAGAACTACTGAACTCTTATTTCTGCATAATTAGATTCACTATAATAGATACTAAGGGATGGAAATTAAATCCTATGAAATTACATTTTACTTTTTGTTTTGTTCTCAAGCAGATTTTCTTAGTTTTCACCTTGAATGTGGGGAAAAAAAAAGGTTTAAAAAAAAATCTGTATGTGCACAACAAGACAAAATGTCACTCTTCCTGGCAGGGACCATGCTGTCGTCTTTTTTGTTGCGAGATCTTGTAAACTTGGCCTTACAGTGGTAATGAATAGGACTTTTACAGTGTGCCTCTGCTACTGTAGCTACTCGTTAACACCAAAGGCAGGAGACTGTGCCAGTCTGAGTCAAAATGAGAAAGTCTATGGTGAGAGTTGCTGAGTTTGAAATGTTCACTCGCTCACTCAGGCAAGGGCAGGACCTGAGTTTATATTCTGAACACAATGTGAGTAGTGCAGTACTTTATAATTATGTGCCGCCCATTTCGAATCGCATGTTCCCTCATCTGAGGAGACTGACAAAACATGCATTTTGTTTAAATGTATGTTGTTACAAGAGATGCTACTTCTTTTCTCATACAAATGAAAACTTTGCTATCTGTGAAATGTTCCTGAAGTCGTTTTCCTGTTTTTGCATTTAAGTGTTACACATTGTTTCTTTGTTGAAATGTGTTGCCTATATCAGACCATGCAAATGGTGCACTTGGCCTTGTCATTTCCTTTGTAGCTCTGTCTCTATTGTGGACAAAGCAGTTGAAGGAATTACCGTAGCCACAAACTACATGTAGTTTGTTTAGCTGCCACTACATGGAGCTACCGCTGCAAAGTAGATTTTTGTTAACATAGAAAGTGAACTCACGCTGCTTCTTGTGTTTCATTTCTTGTGTGTCTGTGTGTAAATTGGCATTAAATGAAATTTGACTGCACTGTATTGTAACCAAAATTGCAATAGAATTTGAATCTCTCTGGATGACTGACCTGATCAGATGACTTATTTCTGCAAATAAATTGTATCTGTTTGCCTAGTAAAATGTCTTAAAATTATATTAGTTGTGAATTGCCGCTAGATAAACGCACTGTACTGAAATAAATTAACTGTTAAAACATATTCAGTTGCAATTAAGTATGGCAAGTGAATGTCATTGATTTGAGCTCAGTGCAATATTGACAAATCACTTAATTGCTAATAGAAAGCAAATTAACACATCTGGGAAGTTCAAAACAAACATCTTGGGAACATTGTGTAACAACAGCTTCTTTTAGGAGTAAAATGGTAGGCTATTGGTGATTGGTCATGCATATCACCAAGTAATCATGACAAGTTTTAACCATATTTAATGCCAACTCATTTGATGGGATACAGGGACACCCCCCCCGCCCCCCAGTCTATCACTGCAGTGTGTTATGAAAGAGTTGCGGGAGCGATCGATACAAACGCAGGTGCCAAACGTGATTGGCTGCAAGCCGGAGTCTAGTTATCGCCACCCCCTGCGCTCACTCCTCTGAACACACACTGTTACGTACAGTGCTGCCTCGGCAGACTCCACTGAGGAAAGGGCTCAGTGCGACTCTCACAGAAGTCTGCTATTGCCAATAAGAATCACGGCCTATTTATGACAATCACATGATTTCACTGGGAGTCCAAGTGGTCCGCAGGGGGACACTGGGCAGCGAGAGACGCAGACCGCGCCAGAGGGAGTGAGTGCTGAGGGAGACTGGGGGGAAAGGGGGGATGATTGTTGTTGGGAGAAAAGGAAACATGACTTAACAGGGGAGAGGACCTGAGTTCATGCACTTTCTTCTTCCATCTGGACTCTGCGCTTGGAGAGGAATGGATACCAAAGTGGTTCATCTAAGGAAGACTACATCTAAAACTGGTTGATGCTTTGTTCACCAAACTGCTGCAGCCGCTGTTTGACTTCTCAACTCAAGCTGCTGGAAGATCTCCCGAGTTTTTTTTTTTTTTTTTTTTTTTTTTTTTTTTTTTTTTTTTATAATATATATTGCACACATAAAAAAAAAGGTGATCCACAGAGATGGCTTTGTTGCGCCTTTTTCATGGAGTAGATATAAGCCTGACGCTGTGGTTGAGTTTGTGCTTCATCTGCTTTGTCACATCGAGCAAAGTAAGTCTGCTGCACTGGATTAATTATCTCCTTTGCGCACGCACGCACATGTCTGCAGATCCTATTAAGTCATCACATTATAATGTAATTGTTGAAAGCATACCAGTAGGTTTCCGGGAGACACGCTCACTCTCCCTTTTCTTCGCAGAGCGTGCTTCTGAATAATGGTGCAGACCGTGCCGGGTATCAAGGTGCCTCGGCGGTTCTTCGGTCGCTTAATTTACCTCTCCACACAGGTACGTCAGGTGTTAAAAGCTAATAAATATCTGACTGATTAAATCCCAAATGTTAGTTTTCGTGTTGTGACGTGCGTGTGCAAGCGTACTTTTATCATAGCGAGTTTTTCTGCAGTGTCCGAATCCAAGAAAGTCTTTCCGCTGCTCCGTGCATCTCTGAGTCAGCGCTCACCTGTGCGGTGCGTTTCCTCTCTTCACCACGGGGAGGCGACACACAACCTGGCAGAAAATAGCCAGTGTTTGCTGCTGCTGCTGCAGCTCAGCATCTGATCCCTGTTATCCGCATTATTGTTTTAATGATTACAATGATTTACCTTCTGTATGAATGAAGTTAATAGTACGAGACATGTTAACTAAAACTATAGAATAGACTACCCAAAGACTTCTAAGCCGTACCAAAGATCTGAGAAAATGCACTGGTTAGCTAATTAGCTATTAGCTAACTATTAGTGTAAGCAAACATATTCGTCTGCTTTTGGAGTTTGGGTTTCAAGGCTGAGTCTACTTGTTTTTGAAGAAACACGTTGCTTATTATATTGTCACTTCTATGTGTGATAATACTCCACTTCCTCATTATGCTTCCATTGGTATGTCAGATGCTCATCTACATCAAACATTCACAACATATTTCACACTGGCACGATGGAAATAATGGAGGATATAAATCCACTGCTCACACCGGTGTTGACTTTAAGTCAGACTTCTCACTGTTTTATCAGTGCTAATGGCCGTCAGGACTCACTAAACCAACACACTAACAAACTGCAAGATCTTGTCTCAGTTCAGCAGACGTCAGCAGACAAACTTTGTGTGTCTGTGTGCACTTTTCCCGCAGACTCTTTGTTTGAGTATTGTCAGACACGGGTCAGTGCAGCTGTTTTTTTTTTTTTTTTTTTTTTTTACTTGGAGTGGGACTGCTAACTAGAAGAGGGGGGTGTCTGCATATGTCTGTGTATGTGCGCCTATGCTGATGATGCAGGACAAAGTTGTGAGAGAGGATCCATTTTTGCTTAACATAAACCTTATCGCTGCATTTCTACTCATTCAAACAGAGCAATGGCTAATACTTAAAGACTCGATGGTTGCCTTCCGCTGTAGCTGGAAACTGGTGCAGTCTATGCAAAGCAAGGTGCTTAAAATATATGTATGTGTTAATGAGAGTGGATGTATGTCATTCTGTGGGCAAGATCTTTCTGACTGCCTGAAGATGGACCGCACAACAAAGTTCAAATCCCCAGTCAGTCGCACTGCTTGTGATGACACACTGTCTACCAGCCTGCAGAGCCAAACCATGTGTCTGGACTATATTTACTTATTATTAAAGCCAGCTCACACTGCACATGACCAAAAGAAAAATGACTAACTCACAATACATTCAAGATTACTATTATTAAATTGCCTTTTAACCTGACAAAATGACCCATGACTCCGTCAGTGCTACACTGTAATAATGTGTTTAATATCTTTCAGAAGTTTTAACATCTTGGAACATTAACAGTTGTATTTGTCATATTATAACTACAAACTTCAACATGTTTTCTTGTGTTTTTGTAAGACAGACTAATACTGAGTCCTTTGAAGTCAAGACCTCTTGCGTACAAGAGGTCTTGACCTGTAGTCATCTACCTGTTGTAGTTGAGTAGTACATTTGACTACTCAAATGTAGTCAAGATGGCCTTGACTACATTTGATATAAGAGGTTTAGCTCAAATGTAAAACTTTGATCTAAACCTTTACATTTTAGCTGCTAGTCGTTATTATTGTCCAACTGGAAGGTGAACCTCCACTCCATTCTCTAGCAGCTTTTCTTCCAGTATTCTCTGTGGTTAGATTAATCTCTGTAACCATTTACTCTGACCAGCTAGCCTGTCCTTGCTGAAGAAAGCTCTTGACATGGCGGAGGCATTTCAGGGTGATTTGCCACTTTCGCTTGCTGTCCCACTTTGCATGTAAGGCAAACATTTTAAGTTTGGTCTAGTTTAACAGTATCTTCTGTCCTATGTTTGCATTGCCCCCCAATGATCATCACTCTATTATACATCCAGAACTTGGAACGTTGTTTCATGACGTAACCCTGTATTAAATTTCACTGCAACAACACGACCTTCATGATGAGGGTGTATCACAGAGAAGACTTAAAACTGCACTGTTCAAATGAGCAGCGCGCTTTAGAAATTGATTTGTATTTCCAAACCAAAAATCTTTTACCTCTCAAAACAAAATCATGCTTCATTTTTTATTGGTCAACCACATAAAACGCTTAACTACTCTGAACTTTGTAGATGCAACATTACAACTACAGAGCAGGAATACTTTTACCAGGCAATTTAAATTGCAACTTTCTGTTACAATTCATAACATAAGTGCTGTTATTTTGGGTTTTTTGTGCTTTTAAGGGAGTTACTAAGTGATTATCAAATTTTGGGGAACTGTCCATTAGTTTCTCTTACCGAAGGTGTATAAAAGTTTGAGGGGTCAGGCTTGTGACCCCCTACCATGCTCCTGTATGACCTGCAGTTATGCAGTCTGAAATGTAGTAAAACACTAAATCTAACATAACTCACATTCTGCAGAAGGGTCTGTCTCGGAAAAGCCTGCTTTACTTGTAATTATGTCTTGACCCTGCCAGCAGAAATATACGAGTAAGGTCAAGGAGAACATAAAAAAGAAATGGGAAAAAATATGTTATACGTTTTATTCTAGATGAAATACAGCGAGGAGAACAATGTTCACTTTGTGGTAATCAGCACAGACTTAGGAGAAAAGTGTTTCATTCTTGCCAAGGAATTTTTTTAAAAAGTGTTTTGTTTTTTTTGTTTTTTTCTTGCATTCCAGTCGTTATCAAAGCTACTAACATTGAACTTAATTGGTCAGAATTTATATTCAATGATTTTGACTCAGGATTATGTAAAAGGAAATATTCTAGTAGCTAGGTAGGCAGTCGGGTCCTATGAGTTTAAACAGACCAAGTGTGAAAACAAAGTAGATCTATATGTGAAAAAGGATATTGTGTGAAAGTGATATACCAGAGCCTGCCATATAAGACTGGCAGTATTGTTAAGACCTAGGGTTGTTTCAGTTACGGCCTACTTACAGTGCATCGGGAAAGTATTCAGAGCGCTTCACTTTTTCCACATTCTGTTGTGTTACAGCCTTATTCCAAATTGTATTAATCTCTCTCATAAAACATCTACACACAAATACACCATCATTACAGAAAAATTACTTCTCTCATTACTGGATGTTTTCAGGTTACTAAATATACTTGTGTCTATAACGAGTTAAAGAAGCAGAGGTATGTTTGGAAATCAAAACATCGATACTCGCATGCTAACCGTCCATGGTGAAACATGGAGGTGGTAGATTCACACACTGAATGATTTATCAACATTGCTGCCGCAGGGATTTTAAGTTAAGTTCTTGTATCCATACAATTCTAAAATAAATGTAGAACTAGACAGACAAAATTTATTCAAACACACAATGCTGTGAAAATATTACGATATTTTAAACTTGAATCAAATGGCATCGGTTTGCAACAATCTGCTGTGCATATAAGAAATTTCACCAACATTAACCAACATTGCAATTTAGAGGATTGTATAGCATAAATTAGTAGGAAATTATTTTGTTGTTGTTGTTTTTTAAGCGGACTGGATCATTATTGTGTTTTTCATGCCTAGATTCTCTTTACAGCATCATACATCTTTTGAATCCATTATGGCAACATCCAAGATATTTGGGCTTATTTTTTGCCTCTCTCACTGAGTAAAAGACCAAGCTTTATATTGCCACATATTTCTCAAATTGTGTTTTACTTGTTTAGGTTCAAGGCTTCCTTAGAAGTCTGAAGTTTTGGATGATAGTCAGACAAAAACCATTTTCCACACCTTCTCTATGTCCAAAGAGTAAACACTGTCATTAAATGACTGGGATACTTATGTAGTTGCTTAGACTGCATTCTAATTCAAAGGCTTCAGTATTTATACAATTCTGCATAAATAATTTTCTTTTTCCCGTTTCTTCTTGTCCTCTCTTATTTTCCACCCAGAATATGAAATAGTAACCCCATATGAGGTTAACCACCAAGGTGTGTACATCTCTCACGAAATCGCCCATCATAAGCGCAGAAGACGACGTCGATCCCTGACTCCAGATGCGGAACATCCAGAAACCGGCGGCAGCCGCGAAGCAGTCCACTTCCAGCTCAGGGGCTTGGGCCAGGATTTCCACTTGGAGCTGAGGGAGGCTTCGGAGAGCCTGATGGCACCTGGCTTCACTGTTCAGGTCCTGGGAAGAAACGGCACAAAGAGCCTGAGGGCCTACCACCAAGACGACCACTGCTTTTACCAGGGATCGCTGAGGTCAAGGGTCAACTCCTCAGTGGCACTGTCCACATGCCTGGGAATGGTGAGTCTGAACACGCACAGAATCAGCCTACGCCGGCTGGATAGAAGGGAGAATATGCACTGCCTAGCAGAACTATGCAAGAGCTTTTATTTAACTTTTTCACCTTACTACCGCTCACTGTGATGTATTTAGTTGGGATCGCTGTGCTGTTTGTTCTCTCGTGTTCATTAGGTAAACTGTGAAACCTTCAGAGAACATCTGGGTTTAGACACACAGGTGGACTCTATTTACTAATTAGGTGTGTTCTCTAAGCAATTGGCTACACCTGAGTTTGTTTAGCAGGATCTGAATTGAATACACGTGCCACCCATTCTTTCGAGGATTTTTGGTTTTGTAAACTAGTTTGAAAATCTATCAATCGACCTCACAATTATGCGATATTTTGTGCTGCAATATCAAATAGAATACCATAAATACATAAATGTTTGAAGTCGCAATATGGCAGAATAGGTAACAAAATAGCTCCAAAGCAAACTTAATTTTTTTTTTGTTGTTTTTTTTTTTTGTTTTGTTTTTTTTAATCTGTCAAGAGGTCAGTTGAACTGAAAGTGCATCTCTGGGACAATCTTGATTTAGTTTAGGTTTTGGCAGCATTTACATTCGCCATGGAGTGCTTTAATCACACTCCCCGAACTACAAAAAAAATCAGGAGTTTGGGAGCCAAATAGTGTGATAATATAAACACACTGAAGCCCACACATCAAGAAACAAAGAAGTTAGCAACCCATTTCAGTTATCATCTGAAAAATGAGAGACTAAGATTTAATCAAAAGTAAATCAGACAACAGGGTCAGATTATAGTTATATTTGTAAATTGAGAGAAGAAAATTTGCATTTTAACCCAGAAATGTTTAATAGACACTAGGCACTGGATTACTTGATGCTCAGTGGAAACGTCGAAAACTTAATTTGGTTTTCCCCAAATAGCATTTTACGCGAGGTAACATTAGTGGAAATGTATCGAAGCACCTTATAGAAGTGACACTTGTCCAGGCAAACTTTTCAGAACAAAAAAACTATGTACATTCAGAAACCATAAACTGCGTTTAATCCCATCCAAGGTTGTAAGCATCTAAGCACCACCTGCATGTTTTGTTTCTGTTTATTTCTGGTGGTTTAATGAGACAATTTAGTTTATGTGAGGCACCCCTCCTCAGCTTAATAAAAGTAATTTCATTCAGGTACTGCATCGCTGAAGAGAATTTTATACTTATGCTGTTAGTTTGTGCAGAAGAATGGCCTAATTTCAACAGCGACCACCCTGGTCTTTGTCTGACACAAATGTGATATAATACAAAAAATAATAATGGCATTTGGTAAGTCAGAGTGCTGACCTCTAGTATTATTTGAGCCCTCTTAGCCCATCTAAAAAAAAAATTAAAAAATTTAAAAAAATAAACTTTTATGGACATAGATATAATCCTCTTAGTCTTAAAATCCTATAATTTTCTCGGTTTTCAAAAGGAACATTTCTTAACATAATAACATGACTCACTTTAACCACAGTCTGCCTCTTTTCTGTCTTTAACCGTATTAAAAGCCTGAGTCATGCTGGTAATGTTTAGATTTGTAGAAACCACCGCTGTGTCTGAGAATTGCCCTCTGAAACTAGAGATTTCGAATGGCACATCTCAAGGGACACTTGTTCATCTGTACGTGTGTATCCGCTCAGAGGAGTTCCAAATAAAAAAAAAATGTAGCCATGAAGAGCCGCAGTGCCCATAAATGTGGTTCTCACGGTGGATGTTGGCCAGGACAAAGTGGGCCATCGCATCCAAAGGGAATTGGAATTTTTCTGGTGCAAGTTGGGGAACTGCAATTATTTGTCTGCAATCAAAGATATTAAAGCTTCAGGGAAAAGATAAAGTTCCCAAAATATCCACATGTCTCATACCAGGCTCCGAGCCATGTTTGTTTTGTTTTTCATAAACACGTATTTTCACAACATTATCTCACCAAGAGCAACTGATTGTAAGATAAGTATTAACATGAATTTAGCCATTAAATTAAACTAACCTATAACACAAGTTTTATTTATTTTTATTTTTAGGGGGTTTTTTGTGTCGAGAAGATTTGGCTAGTTTTAGAAGGAAATAATCTGAGCATGTCTTAATGCATAGATGCATGTCTTATACATCAGCATCAATAATTAAGCAGTGAATACATTTTTAATTCATTACTCATCATTTATTAGAGAGATACTTTGCCACGGCCTACACAAGCAATGAGAAGACTGCTGACTTTACAATAGTCCTTAAGAGAGTCATTAGTTAAGTTTTGGGGTTTTTCTGGTCATTTTCTTTTACTTCTAATGCTGTTGATCCTTGATGTACAAGTACATCTCAGCAAATAAGAACATAATCACAAGAGTAATTTTAGTCTATCAACTCAAGTCAAAATGTCACACTAACATCAATTCATTACACACAAAGTAATGCTTTTTCAATCATTTATTCCTCTTCGTTTGGAGGAATTAGTCTTAAATGTTTGTTCGTAAAGAAGCTGGTAGTCTAATGTCCTTTCAGTCTTGAAATTGGATCAGAGACTGACTTAAGTACCATCAGCCATTGCAGGCAAATTGTCTGGTACTGCAACACTGTGCACATGACAAGAGGCCATGCACTCCCCTATGATGTGGAAATGCAAAGATTTTATTTGGAAAGTGATTACTTTTTCCTGCTCTAACTGTGCCAGCCCCTACACTTGGTGGACTGACATGATTGTACATTTTCTATTTCATGTCAAAATAAAGTTCTCATAGTACTGGGACTAGGTGCTTGATGTCTAGTGTGTTGCGTCCACATTTCATCTGCAAGTGTTGGTTCACCGTGGGTTTTTTTTTTTAAGTCCAAGGTCAAAGTAGCTATCAACCAGCAAATCTTAGACCACTTATTGTTTCCCTCTGCTGACAAACTGTGTCCAGATGCTGTTTGTATTTTACAACAGGACCTGGGAAACATTCAAACTGCCAAGGATTCAAATATCAGAATTAATCAATGACAACAAGATTATCATGCTTGTTGGACTGGCATAAAACCCCATCAAATATCTTTGCAGTGATGAAATTTATGGGACACTAGACCTATGAAAAAACAACGAGCCAAACGCCATTGTTAAAGCAACTGAGGCTTCCTTAAAACCTTAGCATTGTCACAGTCTATCTCAATCTTCTTTTTTAAATTTAATTACCAGAATAAATTATCTTTTTTAGCAATATTCTATTTCATTATGGATGCACCTATGTAGGCCAAGTTTGGCAACAACCAAATACTGGCAACAGACTCTCCGTAGTGATCCTCAATTTACCATGTTACAACTTTGATCTGCTTTTTGTTAACCATTGTTGGGTCTTTTGTCCTAAAAAAAATATATATATATTGTTGGTTCAAAGCCCGTACGGAGCGCAGATGTGTCTGGTTGGTAAATGTAAAAAAGAAAGCATAAGAAATCATAGTTTTAAAAAAAAGATCAAGAGATGAAGGTTTTAAGGGTCTTTACAACAATAAATCCCTACAAGGACGAGTGATGGGAGTAAAGTAAAAGACGCCTTTTCAACTTTCCCCTTCTGGCAGCCCGATAGTGGTTATTCCAGCTTTGATGACAGTAGAGAGATCAACCATGAAAGTCCCTTTTCTCACAAGCGATTCATTGGTGGAAGAAAAGTAACATGTCAGTCTCACTAAGTTTTCATACTCTGGATGGTCGCACACATGTGAAAGGAAACGTCATATTTCTGTTCCTCCTTTGTGTCGGCTTTATGATGCTGTGTCTTGTCTGGCTTTTATTGGGGTGGGGATTACAGGGGCAGCAAAGTGCTCTGCAGACCTTGTTTCACTTTAGCAACATTCATCTTTTTTGTTTAGTTTTTATCATATAGTCCCTCTGCGTGGAGTTTGGCCATATTCAAAGATAGAAGACAGGGAAACTCTTTACGTCTTTAATGAAAAGTGAAAAAAAAACTATGTTGCATTTAACTGAATGCGAGGAGGGAAGAGCAGCTGTGACAGTATATGTTATGTTCCTATGTGTGGTGAAGTTTCTAAATACTTTTTTTATCTGGTTTACATATATTTACAGACTGTAAATTAATTAAATGTTTTAAATAAAATATGAATTTTAAAAGTAGTTATTTTACAAAACCCTAAATGGTTAACAGCTGGAATAATTTCCCCCCCTTGTTATCATTTTTAACTGGAAAAATACCAGTGACAGACTGGAATAATTAAATCTGACACTGGTTATGACAAATAAATATTGTAACTCGGATATCAGTCTAGTATTGGAATATTTTCAGGAAATAAACCTTTATACGAATCAATAGTTGATGTACAACTTTTTTTTTTTCAAAATAGGATTTAGTTTGTATAATGGAAAGTAGTAGTTGGGTGTGGAAAAATAACATTTGGATATTTTATTAAGACATTTTTCTAAAGAAAATGTAGCATTTAATGATTTTTTTCAAATTCTCTTTAATATTCTCCCTTCAAATTCTTCTGTATGACTTTCTACAAAGTTATTCTCTCCCACTTCTTCCACAAACCTCTTTTTTTTTCTTTCTTCTGCAAAAGTGCTGGTGTATTACTTTTGCCCTGAGGCCAGCAGAAGCAGTGATAATTTCATGCTGCACTCTTGTCCCTCCTCTGGGATTTCCAGAATTATATGAGGGATGCTCTACTGATCTGATAGAGCTTTGAAAAGAGAATAGTGTGGTCTTGACATGTTGCTATATCCAATGTGTTGCATACCATTCATGAACAAATCTAGAAAAAAAAAAAAAAACTTAAGATGTTAGAGAAGTTTCCATCCCCAGGTCTTTTTTTTTTTTTTTTTTTTTTTACAGGGCTTCAGTCCAAGATTGTCTCCAGCTCTGAGCATCTCTCTAAATGCGTTCTTCTGTCATGCTGATTATGTTTGTCAGGAAACAACAGTAACTTTATGGTTGCTTTTGCAGCTGACAAAGAAACACCTGCACACATGAACTGCTTTCCATGAGTCTGTTCTGAGGGCAGAAAAATTGACATATTTCAAAAAGTATGCACCTATATTTATACTCACAACCATTCATCTAATTGTAACAATGTTTTTGCCTCTTTTTTTCCGCATATGCGCATAAATGTTATGCTGTGTTCAGACTTTCATACTTACACAAACACTCTTTTTCTCCAAACACTCTTTTTCATTAGACAGCTTTTATTATCTGTTCCAGCCCATTTTTCTGTCTGTAGTGACAAAAAGACCTCACACTCCACTCAGCAAAAGGAAAATAAAAAAAAAAGGGACTGCAGTCAATTAAATGTGTTTCAAAGAAATGGCAGAATTTGCCAAATGCGTTAAGTCTAATGCTCCAAAGCCAACTGACTGTCAGCACAGATATGCTGCATCTTTGGAGAGATTGAAAGAGACAAACATGAAAGAGGAGAGAAAAGTGCATCCAAGTCACTGAATCTGCGGTAGACATTAGAGGATTTCTTCTTCTTTTTTTTTTTCTTTTTTTTCTTTTTTTTTCAGAAAAAGACAAACACTAAAATTTGCCAGTAGATTAAGAATTTGAATTTAATCTCAAAAATTAAAATTTAAACATTTCCTCTTTAGCCAATCCTAAAATAAGGAAACTTGTAATCACAGATGTACGAAATAGGGTGTTAAATGTTTTTGCCATCTCGATAAAACAATGAGCTAATTGCCAAACAGTTGCTTTTTTTTTTTTTTTTGCCACACACCACTGACACAAATCCCTTGTGCCACCACATCTTAATTGTTCTCAGTTGGATCGAGATCTGGAGGCCAGTTAAGTACCATGATCTCATTGTCATGTTCAAGAAACCAGTTTGGGAAGACTTGAGCTTTGTGACATAGCACATTATACTGCTGGAAGTAACCATTAGAAGACTGGTACATTGTGGTCATGAAGGAATAAACATGGCCAGCAGCCATGCTCAGTTAGGCTATGATGTTTAGACAATGCTTAGTTAGTAGTAAAAGGCCTACAGCCAAGCATATCCACCACAGCATTACCCCACCACAAGAGTGAGCCATGAATACAAGGCATGCTTTCATGTTTTACGACAAAATTCTACCATTGAAATGTCACATCGGAAATTAAAATTCATCACACCAGGGAAAATTCTTCCGATCTGTTAGTGTCCAATTTTAGTGAGCTGGCGGGAATTAAAGCTTTAATGTTCTTAGCTGACAGAGGACCCGATACGGGCTGTTGCTGTTGTAAGCCGACTGCTTAAAAGTTCAGCATGCGGCGCACTCAGAGAGGGTGTTCTGCATATCCTGGTTATAGCAAGTGGTACTTATTCTCCTTTTCCCTTTGACATCAACAATGCATTTTCATCCACACATCACTGGGCATCCTCTTTTCTTCAGACCATTTTCTGTTAATCATAGAAATTGCAGTAGCTTGTTTTTTTTTTTGTTTTGTTTTTTTGTAATACTCAGACTAGCATGTCTGGCTCCAACAACCATGCTGCTTTCAAATATTTGCAAAGTTATTTAAAAAATGTATTCTGAAACTCAATTTGGAAGATTTAACACGGTCAAAGCAGTAAACATGTCTAAGCTGAGTTGTAAACAAGAGAGTGAGTTGTGAATGAGTGAATGTTTCTCGCACTACGCAGGTCTTGCTGATAAGTAGCAACTGACCTAAAACAAGAAAACAGATGTTAGGGGTGAAGAGCCTAGGCTAATAATTGAGCTGCACAGAAGTTTAATGGGTTCAGGTCTGGAGTGACCAAAGGTCACATTCTGTCTAATTGCTGACCAAGACAAGTTGAGGAGCTCAACCAACAGCAGAAGCGAGGTAACATGCTGTAGCTATTAAGTGAGTTCAGCCCTTAGGCTGTGTTCGTTAGAAGAAGAAAAAAATCTACCTCCCAAGTGTGCAGGATAATTTCCCCCCATTGTTATCATTTTTAACTATTTTTTTGATAATAAAAAACACCAAAGCCTGACATATATATTCACTGCTGATGGATTCTTTGAAAAGTCACTGTCTGCCCAAGAGTAATGGAGTAAGCTGAGTCAACTTTTTGTTTTGTCTCTAGTCAGGTTTGATCCGAACGCAGGATGCAGACTACTTTCTAAGACCGGTGTCACGTAGCCTGGCAGAGAAGGAAAACTTCACCGCTCCTGTCAGCCACCAGCCACACATCCTCTACAGGAGCGATGGAAACTCCTGGTCAAAGCAGAGCTATCACAAGCTGCAGAGGAGATCCACTGACGCATCACATCACAAACCACGCAGAAGCTTCCTCTCCTCAACAGAACCCACCTACACGGCATATAAAGGAGATCAATACAGACCACCCATAAAGCAAAACAGTCACATCCATGGAAACCTGGGTGAGAAAATTAACGGCACGAGTCACGGAGACCAACTGAGGCATCGAGAAAGCAGCCGTCACCACAGAGATTACAGACACGGGGAGAGGCAGAGGCAACACTTCTGTGGCAGAAGGAAGAAATGTATGTAAGGGCAATTTCTCATTTATTTTCCAAACCAGCAACATTCATCTTCCTCATTGTGTTTAGAAATATTTATAATTTCTACAATTGCTTGTGCCCACATGTTATACAAATGACTTGGAAGGAAGTACTGCAGAAATACCACATTAAAATTTCTTTTTTTTTTTTTTCACTTATGATGTGAGTAAATTTATTACTAGGTCAAAATATGTAACTTTTTTTCCCCACGTTTAAGTTTTTTGTATTTCTATACTGGTCAATTCCATTCACAAATTTAAAAACATAGCCATGGTAGACTACAACATTCAAAATTATCAGGACGGTAAACGTTTCAAAATACAAGGTTCTGCACTGGAAGTGTTTTGCTTTCATTTTCCAGGATCATTATTTAAAGATTAAGTGTTCATACATTCCATGGTGATTGTAATTTTTACCTGAACATGACGCTTGTTTGAGGCGTTAAGGACTTAAGGTTTAGTTACTCAATATTCATCATGTCATCCACATGAACAGACATGAACCAGGGTCTTCTACCACCAAACAAACACGAGACGCAACAAACCCTCAACTTCTGTTATACAGAGGCCCAGAATTTAACCACACACACACATAAACAGTCACTGTGAGGGTTTTGCATGTGGAATTAGGGAGGATTTACCTGGCATGCAAAACCCACTCTTGCGTATGAAGATCAGTAAGCAGCTATTTGCGATAGCTCACCAAAGTAAATGTTGAATAAGGACTCTTAAGTCAAATTACTTAACATTATCCAACATATATGATCAGCTGAGACAAAATGAAAAATTGGAATGAGTGTTATTTAATTTTAATTACTCATATATATATATATATATATATATATATATATATATATATATATATATATATACATACATACATACATATATTTTGTCTTGTAATTATTTTTCACAGATATGCCTAAACCGCCGGAGGAGGACGTTTTTATCCTTCCAGATGAGTATAAGATTGTCCCCAGGAACAAGCGGGCAGTGCTGATGAAGGATCAACCCAGTCAGAAGCTCAATGTGGAGATGCTGGTTGTAGTTGACAAAAAGATGATGGACAACCACGGCCATTCGAACATCACTACATATGTTCTTACTGTGCTCAACATGGTGAGAGAAATTACTACGCTATTCTGGTAGCTTAAAACTAAAACTGATGTATTAAATCAATACTAAGTAACATAATCACAGCACTGTAATATGGGAAATATTTAACCTTCAAATGGAGACCATTCCGTCATACGTTTTTTTTAAAAACGTAGTCATGGAAGCCTATCATATTCCAAACGATCAAGACAGTCGACTAGTTTTAAAATATGAGGCTGTGAGCTGGCAGTGGTTTGTTTTCTTTTTTGGGTATATTTATTCAAGAGTCCTTTCATGTGTTGTCAATGTACAGATTGTAACTTTAGCTGAACATGCAGTTGATTTGAAGTGTGAAGGCTTAGGGTTTAGTAACTGGATATCCATGTCTTTTATAAAGCCTGAAAGACACAGGCAGCTATCAGAAAGCACACATCTACAAACATGAAACTGATCCGGAGTGAGGTCATCGGAACGGCTTTCAGTGTCCCTCTGCTGATCTTAGCTCATCTGCAAGCGACGTCTATCACGCTCGTTTTGCTACTTAATGACTGACTGACAAATCCAAAGATAATCCCTCTATTTGCAAAACATAGTTCTGTCTAGTAGGCCCGCCACGGAGGAGTCACCTAAATACAGAGTGAAGATCCACAGAAAACACCCAAATCCTTAACTCTACCTGCCAGCTCTCTGGAGTGTTAAGAAGAACATTTGGTATTTGTTGAAAAGGTAATTAAATACATCACTCAAGTAATCACATGGGTTTCTGTTTTTTTTCCTGAGGCAGAATGAAAAGGCAAATGTGTTTTATAATTACTAATTTAAAATAACTGTACTTTATGTTGTGTACCTGAAAACACAGAGGCTCCATGGAAACTGTTTCCTTCAGGTGGCAGCCAAAACATGCTGAATCACCGGGACTCTTTTGATCAGAGTAGGATGTGCAAATCTAAATCTCTGTCAAACGCCGCGGCTCTGCCATAATGTGTCACTGAAAAGCAAGTCATAGATAAAAGAAAGCACGAACAAGGTGTGTCAATAAATGTTGTCTTCTTTGTGTGCTCTTGTGTGTGTAGGTTTCCAGTCTGTTCAAAGATGGCACCATAGGAGGCAATATAAACATAGTTATAGTGGGTCTCGTTCTCTTGGATGAAGAGCAGGTGAGGATATACATGCCAAGTAAAATGACCGCACATCACCAAAACTGAGCCACGTAAAAGTAGCATGGGGCCTTGGAAAGAAAAAGACTGCATGTGTCAGGTCTCTTAATCTAAAAGGGTAAATATTAGGATTATTTTCATTGGATTGCTGTAAGTTTTATGAGGGAAAAGTGAGGGCAGGAGTAGAAATAAACATCAAGATGCATAGAAACGCATGCTTTAGTCGTATTTGGAGGGAGAATAGCGTTTTACATCCTTCCTTGAAAATAGAAGGATGGAACCTTATTATCCATCCAAAGATCATATTGGTGGAATTAGGGAGTGTTGCAATAAAACAGTGAAGACTATACAGTCTTATGTTCTACTTTCTTATCTACCGTCTCTCTCAGGATGGCTTGGTAATCAGTCACCATGCTGACCACACTTTAAACAGCTTCTGCCACTGGCAGTCGACTCTCGGGGGCAGAGAAGGCCGACACCACGATCATGCCATCCTTCTCACGGGACTCGACATCTGCTCTTGGAAGAATGAGCCCTGCGATACCCTTGGTATGACTTCATTGCCCTGATTGCAGCTGGAGTGCTCAAAATTTGAAAAATAGCAAACGCTTACTTTAAAATTTTGATGAGTAGTGATTGTAATGATTGTAGTGTGGCGATGAACTCTGGAGGACGTAATATGCACTCTTAACACAAAAATCGGTACTTCAACTCGCAAGTTTTTCTCAAGTCAAAGAAATGCTCTGACAGCCTTTTTTTTGTGTGTGTGTAATGGAAACATGTGCTGTCCACATTGAGAGGTCTGGCAGCCAGGCAGTGTGCTGCACAGAGGCCACTGTACAACAAGGCAAAGGTACAATGCCTTGCAAAAGTAGTCGTACCCCTCTAGCTTTTTAGCACTTTGAGCTAAAAAAAAAAGTGTAGCCTGCAATTGTATTAGCCCTCTTCACTGTGTTACTCCCAAACAAAACAGTGCAAGGGGATGTCTTCAGAAGTCAACTAATTAGTTATTAGACCTCATCTGTGTGTAGCTTCATCCTAAATATAAATCCAGCTGATGGCCACAGAGGTTTGTAAGAGAATACTAGTGAAGACTAAAACAAAGCAAAGAGATATGAGTTTAAGTAGCATAGCAGTTTAAAGCAGGTTTAGGTTATGAATCAAGATCCCAGGCCTTAAATCACTGGTCAATCTATAAACTGAAAATGCAAAGGGGTATGGGCCCACTGGAAATATTTTTTTAAACATTCCCTGCTAATCTGAGAAGTCAGGTAAGGAAAGCAATGATCAGAAAAGGAGCTAAGGTGGCAATAGTAACACTCGAGGAGTTGCAAAGATCCAAAATTCAGCCAGATAGGACAACTATTAGTCATGCACAAACCTAGTCTCCATGAAAAAGTGGCAGGAAGAAAGCCGCTGTTTATACAAAGCCAGAAGAAGCTACATTTGACCTAAATCCAATCAAAAATCATCTTATTGTAATAAAATAATTAGAGTTTTAGATTTTAATGTGAAGCTAAAATGAAAAAAAAAAGTCTAGGGCTATATACTAGCTGACTGTACTCTTAAAATAATCACAAACATACACAGCATAGTATGGTGTCACACCAGCCTACTATTACAAATCTGCTCTGATGTGTTCTGCCAGGATGCTCCTGTTACCTCTCAATCTGTGACCTGGCATGGCACTTTCCAAACCAGATGGTAACAATTTGCAGGCTTGGAGGGGATAAATGTGAGGTTTTCCACTAGACATAATGAAAGATATTATGCTAATCACAACATCCAAAAATGTGCTTCGGACCGTCTCAATTAGAGGCACCTTTCCCACCAAAGTTCCACAATAACCACAAAAATAACATTGAGGACAGAATTAGTCTTAAAATCAATGAGCAGATCAACATTTTTCTCAGATCAGATGGAAACTGGAGGATGTCGGCTCTGTACCCAGAGACCGAACAGCTGATGCCGGCATCTTTGCAATGATTCCAGCTTGTTCTGCAACTGCATCTCACCCCGTGCATTTGGTAGTGATTACATGTTTATTACAGTCCGCAGAGGCGGATCATTAGAGTAACATTGTTGGATCAGTTTTGACCCCCATTTCAAGTTGGGACCTTACAGCTGATAGAAAGACATAATAGATAGAGAAATGAAGGGATGATATGAAAGGGGGAACTGTTAGTCTTCCTTGCTGTCAGACAAAAAAAGAAAAGAAAATGTAATCTTAGTGTTGAAATCCTTTTTAGAAAACCTTGAGACAGGACTAAGGGGCGTCTTTGCAGTGTTGGACCAAAGCAATGAGCAAAGTAGAAGTCAACCTTTGCTACACCGCTGACTCAGGTCGTCACAGCCCCACACCGGCTGGCTTGTAGAAGTGCATTTCAGCTTTGCAGACTGAAGGAGTGGCATGGAGATTATGTAGGATTTTGTGAACAACCAGCTGCAGGATTTAAAAGCGTAAACAAGCCCCAGAAATCTTTTTCGATTGGAAGAGTAAGCAGAAGAGATACAATTTAAGTCTGCAGAATTTCCTCGGGCAATTAAAAGATAGCTGGACTGAGTTTGTCCATTATTATTAGCAAAGGGAGACTTCTGTCGCCTATTTTAAGCCTGATTCTGACAGTGCAGCAAACAGCTCCTCAAACTTTACGCCCCTATGTTTACCTTTTGCTTCGGTTTTTGCTTTGAAGGTTTTATACATGTGATTGTGTGTGTAGGTGTCTGTTTTTTTTTTGTCAATCAAGAAAAGGTTAGTGCTGACTGATCCTCAATGGTGCAAGATAACATGGCCCCTAATAAAAGCAGTCGTCATATAACAAAGTTTGTTTGTGTTGAAAATACATCACTTTCCCTCAATGTTTTCAGCCATATTTCAAAAGCAGTATATAATACATGACCTGCTCCTTTCCTGACATTGACATAGACTAATTCATAGTTCACACAGTCAATGTGCCTAGTTATGTTTAATACCATTACTCACAGTAGATATATACATGAGGACATTACTTTTGGGGTTTTGCACTTTATGGCAAATGGCTCTAAGTCATAAATTAAGTAAAACATGAGGCTATATCTCCAAGAAACCCTGAGACAAAAACAGCTAGGGGGCCCCCATATGCATTATCCTGTTTGATTCACGGCCAGGCATATATGTGTCTGCCAGGAAAGCAGAGACGGAGGGAGAGTGGACAGAGACGAGCACAAAGGCAGTTTAATAGAGAATGAGAGATAGAAGAAAGAGGTTGGGATGTCTTTTTAAGTGGAATAAAAAGCAGCATATGGGAGGGATTGTTGCTAAGCAATGTCCTTGTTTGATTTTCTTACACATACAGTTCATAGACAGTAGAAGTTAGTGCAAGATTTCTTTTTACAATTCTGGAAGTCATGTTTCTTCTTGAATTGAGCTAAGGAAACACAGTTTGTCAATGAGGGATGTTCGGATCTGCATGTTTTTTAATTTGTCCATAAAGACAGATCAAAGCTTTTTAAGATGTATCCATAGGCACGTTCAGATCAAATCCTCCAAAAATAATCAGATATTGCTCAAGCATACTTTTTATTATTATTATTATTATTATTATTATTATTATTATTATTATTATTATTCGGAGCAGTTTGCTAAAGTGTTACGCTAAAACTAGCTAGTTCACATTTTGTTTCTGAGTCCTTACTAATATGTTGCAGAACACATTCAGTGTGCTTCTATTTCATCATGCTTGAAAAAAAACTTTTCGAAAAAAGTTGCACCCTTACTTTATAAGCTTTGAACTTTGCGCTGAGTGTTGACACATTTATTCAGTAAAGTTTTAGCTGCTCTCTGTAGAGCTCTTCCAGAACAAGTCACCTGAAAATCTGCAGCGGGTAATGCAGTCTCTGTTTCACTGTGAAGACAGATAAACACTTAAACAGATTTGTTAAACTGACAATATAGCATATATAACCTGTCATAGTTTTGTAAACCATGTATCTGTAAATAGACTGAGATTTTTTTTTTTAGAATTTGCCTCAGGAATGTAACAAACCACATAATAGACTTTGTAAATTGAACTTAGTCAGGAACTCCTTCGCTCAACTGGAATCATTTTCTGATACTCTGATACTTAGGATCAGATGAAGACATTCCTATTGTCAAACGCTATTGTATTTAAAGATTACATTATATCATAATAACATAAAGTGGATAAAAAAATAAAATAAACTGCTTTAATTCTTTTGCAGGCTTTGCTCCAATCAGTGGGATGTGCAGCAAGTACCGCAGTTGTACCGTTAATGAGGACACTGGCCTGGGTCTGGCCTTCACCATTGCACATGAATCAGGACACAAGTAAGAACTGCCATTATCTCCGGAGATTAAATTATTTCAAAAACTGGAAAAATGCATGCGTCAATAGCTGAAGTAAAATTACCTCATCGTGTTTATTCTTATTTTGAATACAATGAAAAGGAAAGTACTGGTGGTAATGTAAATAAGTCATTTGAAAAACACTGATAATGAATAAAACATGGAATATATTAACAAATATTTGACATTTATGACATTTCTCACTTACTCAAAATTGCTGTACTTGTGCTTCCTCACACATAGTAAATTCTTATTGTTCTACATCCCTCTACGATTTGCATCAAAAACACGAAAAGCTTTTTTTTTTTTTTGTTTGGTCTTTGCTGTTGCAACAATGCAAATATCTTCTACTGACCAACAACTGTGGCGTTTTTTTTTTTTTTTTCTGTTCCACATTGTTCTAGTATAGAGCACAGATGTTCCTGTAAGGAAATATTTTGTGCACTTGTCATTTCTCCAGCTTTGGAATGGTCCATGACGGTGAGGGCAACGTTTGTAAAAAGTCAGAGGGCAACATTATGTCTCCAACATTAGCCGGTCACAATGGTATCTTCTCTTGGTCTCCTTGCAGTCGCCAGTATCTCAGTCGCTTTCTAAAGTAAGTAGCTCTACTCTTTAATGCTACCGATCTATGTAAGAAGTTCTTAACATTAAAATGTACACTTAAAGGTATGTTTCTTTGTTAGAGGCTCTGTAGTTTTCCAAAACATTGTAGTGGAAGTGTAACAAGACGTTTTGTGTCGACGTGGCACATGCACAGCACTGCATTGGTCTCAGGTCATATTAAACTGGGAATAAACACTCATTTGGATTATGTATCATTGATTGAGTACATTTTGTAAAGAAAAAGAAATATTGTCAATCCTCCAACTGGAATGCAGTGTGGCTATGTGAAGACGTGCACTCATCTAATAGCTATGAGACGAGCCGGATCGTTGCATCTGACCCAGCTGAAGTACACAATTAAGCTGGCATAGCAACTATATGAACTAATGCGTTGACGGTCTTCGCTTGTGATGTTTTACACAAAGAATATTTATTATGTGTTGAGCTATGTGTGTTTTTGTGCAGTGACTGCATTTCCAGGCAAACGGGCTGTGCTCACCAAAGCAGGAAAACAAGCACCACTGACATAGCGTCCATATGTCTGGCGGTGTTTCTGCGTCTGTCGGTGTGTGCGTGAGCGCGTGCGTGAGCGTGTTCGTGTGTGAATGTTTGTGTGTGCTTGAAACTAGATAGCTCTGAGGCAGTGCCCCGCACTAAATTTACCAGTGTGTTAACTGAACTGTCAGGTCTCCCCTCTCTGAGTGGTGGAGACAGCGTATTTCCTTGCTGAGTTATTAGAGCTGGGGTGACCTCAACCTTGTTAGGCCTGTCAGCCTTATATTAAACTCCCATTGCCCGTTCAAGCCACGTGGAAATGACCCCAAACATCACCGAACGCTTAGGATCTTCTTCCTGTATGACTTCTGAGTTTCTCAACATTTTCCTTTTTGCAATCCACAGAAAGTTGTGACATATAAATATGTATGTGTCTCAGTTTTGTTTTATTTTATTTTTTTTTTCCCTCTTGTGCTATGGAAAGAACCATAGTGTCACTTTAAATCTAAGTTTCATTAGTCTGCTGCTATGGAGGTCTGAGCAAGAGTGGAGACTTAATTAAAGTCTGTCATGTCGAGAATTGTCAGAGGATAATATGAAAACCTACATGTTCCTGCAGACGTTAATGCTGTAGAAATTCCTGTTTCGCTAAGAAACAGGTGTTCAATCCAACATAGGTTTCAATATAAGTACAGCATCTCGTAAAGGTATTTATTTGCCTTTAACTTACATTCATGCACAGTAAAGGTAGTGCATATGTGCCAAATGAAGGGAAAATGTTTGTCAAAAGTGTTTGCTTGGTGCACTTATTTTTGATCCTCTGCATAATAGTTTTATTTCCAAATTTCACTGGAGCTATGTTTACCTGGAAGACTTTTAGAGCGTGTCGATACCAGTTTCGCACATACAGAAATGTAAATTTGTTTTTCTCTTCTTCAAATCATGTAAGTGTTAAAAAGCAACATTTTTTTTTTAAGATCTCATAGATTTTCAATTAGATTTAGGCCCGGATTGTGATTGGTCCATTCAAATCACATAAATACGCTTTGAACGAAATCACTGTATTAATTACAACTTCCAGGTGAAGCTACTAAATAGCTAATCAGTTACTGACTCAGCTAAGTAATTGATGTTCAAACAAACATCATTTGGCTGAATTAGGCTCCACAGAGCTAATGCACCAGTGTTTGCCAGTGTTCTTCCCTAAGGTGGTTTTGTGGTTGGAAGTTGTTGTTGAGACCTTTCAGGCTCTTTGATTTGCCATTTAACGAGACATTGTTGGCATCTTGCTTACTGCGCCAGCAAATTGTGCCGAGTGCAAGAGGCCCAGTCGATTCCCTCAGGCAGAGATGAGTCGAAAGATCTGTGGAGAATGTGAAAAAAAGAAAGGATCTTTTTCAATATTCTTCTCTATGTTCCACATAATGTGTTGCAGTGTTCTTAAATCTGAAAGTTTGGGGCAAACATTTTATTTTGAGGATCATGTGGAGCCATTGGTGAATATGAAAATGTGATTTTTGTCATAAGGTCCTTTCAAAATAACATTTTGTGGGATATTTTGTCGGTATAAATGAATTCATTCATGTCTGTCCGTGGTTATTGTGTAATCTATTTTTCGTGATCTCTTTTAATTGAACATCACAGAATATCAAAATATCAAATGTGCGGACCAGTCATTGTTCTCTGCAGACACATAGGACTCATAAAGCCCTGGAATAACCTCATGTGGACACACACACACACACACACACACACACACACACACACACACAATGACTGTTTAAGCAATCAGGACCACTCACTAACAATATTCCAACATATTTTTGCCTTTTCAACCTCTTTCCACCATATTTTTGCATCAACTTCCCCTGACAGCTGTGTTTGAGTTGTAAAACATCTCTTTATAGAAACCATTGATATCAGTTAACATTGGAAACCAGTCTGGTCATGGAAGAATATGAGTGATATAAGCAAAGGGTTTGTATGTCTCTCATAATTGAGTGTCTGATGCATTAAATTGGTCTCCCAGGTTTGGCAGCATGTTATGTTACGATGGCAACATTTTTACAGTTACCCCTGATGTTAGGAGGAGTTGAACAATTTGGTGCTTGATTTAGTGTCTCTTCTTTAAAACTGCTTTACCGTCATGTGTCCGCATGGACCCTTGACTGACATGAAAGCGTTTTGTGGGTTGTAATTTGTATCTTGTCCTACATTTGTTTTTGTTTTTTTTTTCTTCTTGTCTCATCTTACCACACTCTTATTTTCACTTCTTGGACCCCTTTTTCTTCTTAGTTTCTTCCGCTCTCTCTTATCTCCTATACCCTGACTTACTTTCTCTGTGTTTTCCCGTTTTCCAACAACTAGCACTGCCCAGGCTTTCTGCCTGTCAGACGAACCCAAAGCAGTCAAGGAATACCGGTACCCAGAAAAGTTGCCAGGCGAACTGTACGACGCAGACACACAGTGCAAATGGCAGTTTGGAGAGAAGGCCAAACTCTGCACCCTGGATTTCAAGAAGGTAAAATCTAACTTGTGTACACCTAATGTGCTTGACGTCATTGCCGAATCCGTGATTCCTCAGTACATTTTTGGCAACGCACCTCAGGCGCATAAAAAAGAAAAAAGGTTTTATGTAGCGTATTTCAGGAAACACATAGAAGTTGAGGGGGAGATGAAATGAATTAGGCAGACGAAGAAGAGGTAAAAAGGAGATGAAAGACAAGAAATAACTGGTTAGGATTACACGTCCTCATGTCTATAAACACTTACGCTTTGACTTTAATATCTCTAACACACAGGCAATCACACACACACGCACATATACACACACACTCACAATGCAAACAGTAAGATGCTCCCCTTACTCAGTGGGAAAGATGACTAAATGTACTCTGGAACATTGCCAGTGGGAATCTCTTTTCATTGCTCTCCCATTGTACCACTTCTGCTGATGTTGCTATTTAACTGACCTTGGTACATATTCAATAAATGACCATTTTTGATTTTATTATATAGTTAATAAACTACGAAATAGTCAGTTGTGCTATTTTCTGTATCTGTTTAAAAGCAGATTTTTCAACAGAAAGCTGGTCTTAGACAGTTTTCACCTTTCTCTGTTGAGGGAAAGGTGTAGATGGACACTTGCTACTCCCTAAACAGCAGCATTATTCTTATTTAGTAACTGAGTGCTGAATAATGACGAAAGTTTGCCATAAATCCCATTGTGACCTTTAGAATTAGCAAATCACCTATATGCATTTTTTGGGGGGAAGCCAACACACACCATGCCCTGCTTCAATAAGAATTCAATGGATGAGAGACGAGTTTTAACTATATAGCAGTCTTGAAGTGGTTACAAAGCTGTTTTAATGCTTTTGCAATCCATCACACAGCGATGGAAAACATGAAATAGGGATGAGCTTTTTTCAGGAGTGGCTGGTTTCTACGCAAATGACTTCAAAAGTGCATCAATGACTCATCCATGGCTCAAACAAGTACAACATCTAAAGCACTGCAGACCTCACATGCCTCTGTTAAAATAAGAGTTCATGTTTCAGCAATGAGAAATGAGTCTGGGGAACAAAAAAAAAGTTTTTCACAGAAGAGGTAAAAATCACTGCTGAACGAAAAGAACACACAGGCCCATTTCACATTTGCCAAAAACATTTTGATGATTCCCACGACATTTAGGAAAATATTCTTTGGTAAAATAAGAAAAAAAATATATTGTTTTAGAAAGTGTGCATCATCATACTAAATCTTGCAAGAAAACTTACATATTTAAGAAAAAGATCATCATATTGACCATCAAAAATGATAAATGGAACAGTCATAAAGCGCTTCTGCAGTTACACAGAGCCACAAACCTGCCCTCATTCTTATGCTGATAATCAGATTGATAGGCAAATCAGGGTTAACTGGCTTTCAACCAAGGATCAATAACATATGAAAGGTGCAACTTTCCAATTGCAAGATGGCTACTCTACCCAAAGAGTCAAATGGTTGTTGCAATCTGTAGTGTTGTAAGTAATGCAACTTCCAGTTTTTTGCTCTCTAGACACACAGAAAACACCAACGGATGTCTGGCCATTGGTTTGACACCTTAAGCTCGAGCACACATGAGCTGGGCATCATAATAATCTGACTCACCCCAGCAACTTGAACTCTGAACAAATAAAACATAGTAATGTTTTGGAGTGGCCTGAAAGCTGTATGTTGGACCTTTTTATAAAACTATGTACCAATTTCCACGAGCTCTTAATTGAATTAAGAGCTGTGGATGATGGAAGTCTAGCCAACCTTCCTCAAATCCTTCCGAAGCAATCTTTGTTCTGTGCCAGGGTGCATTATCTTCCTGGAAGAGGTCCTGGCCGTCAGGGAATACAGACGGGTGTAAATGGTCTTCAACAATGTTTAGGCAAGAGGTACATGTCAGAGTATTCTCCACGTGGATGACAAGAATCAAAGGTTTTCCAGTAAACCATCACCCAGATTAGCATTTCACCTCCATTAGTCTGTGTTCTTCCCATGTCACATCACTGTGTCAAGTGTTTCTCAGGTAATCAGTGTCCACGTATCATAATATACATGACACTTAGTTTTCATCGGACTAGGCAACCTTCTACTACTGTGATACGATGCCCATTATTGGGTCTTTTGATGATTGATGGGATTAATTTGTGATATATGCTCCTGGACCTTTTATGACACATCAGGAAGAGATAAATAATACCTTCCATGGTGTATGTGGGTAAATATTGAACGGTTCCCCAAACAAAAAGCAAAAAAAACAAAAAAAGAAAAAGAAAAAGAAAAGAAAAACGGACTCCCTTTAGTTGTTATGTCTTTCTTTTCTTTCTCAGGTTTTGTCAGACTTAATCTATCATCTACCCCTGTCTCTGTCTGTGTCCTCATTCAATCACTGGACCTGTCTGTAAGTTTTTATGGCCTGAAAAATCCCGAGCAAGCAAAACAGCTGGACTAATATGCCTTGGGATGAATTCCATGGTGCCTCTTGGCAGCGACAAGCTAAGGCCAAGGTGCTTGTCAACATCTGCAGAAAGTTGTCAAAATTTGATATAGTCATTCAGACAGTAACAAAGTGGACATGTTAAAAAGTAGCAGGCTTGATTTCTCAGGCAATATTAGCAAGGAAAAGCCACCTGTTGATCCCATCTGGACCTTGAGCCATGACATCATGAAGGTTTTGTTGGAGCGCAACTCTGTTTTTTCATGTTCTGTGGAGATCTTGTTTTAAATTTTTTACTGCATCTTTTTTTGGCTGGGAGGGACAATACTCACCTACTGTGTATAAGCTTGCTAAACCTTAGTCAGCAAAAAGTAGTCAGTCTCAATTTCTTTCTGCATTAAGCAATTTCTGTTACACATTAAAGATCAGAAGATTTTTATGAATTTCTCAAGGTTAGGATTGATTCAGGATCAGTCTCTGAATTTTTGCACATCAAGTTAAACAGAAAGAGGCTCAGAAAACCACCAGGATTTGGACATTAATAAGATAAATAAAAGCATTATAAATCAAGCTTAGATCTATTCACAAGTCAATTTTTAATAAGTTTAATACACTCATACGAACAAGAGAGTCTAAGACTCGAAGACAGCATCACATTTCACAGTTCAACAATATTCAAAGTTATAAATAATTTTGATTATTTTCAATACTTTCTGAATTTGTTCAAACTACTCTGGAGCATAACTCTTTGGCGTCATAAAAAAAAACCATTTTAGAGTTTCTGAGATAGTACTTGTGTGGAATAACAAGGTATGACTATATCTAAGGGTACTGTGGGGACATTTTGTTCCTAGAGTTCTAGCCGAAAGAAAAACGTGTTCTTGTGGGTGAAAGGTCAGTTCTGAAGTGTTCACATGCACTACCCTGCTGCTATCGTTGCTACAGAAGCATAAATATTTAGAAGATACATGATTGCAGCAGAGCCACAGCTTGCCAAATGATAATATATTCACACAATCTCTATTTTAGCGAGCATTTATCAACATGCTTTAAAAGCACCCGGGGGGGAAAATATCATAGTAATGAATTATCGTTCCTCCAGGTGCTAGCTTTGTTTAACGCTGTTGGATGGAGAATCCCGGACATCCCATCTCTGTTCTTTTTCTGTAATGTTGTTTCAGGATATCTGCAAGGCTCTCTGGTGCCATCGCGTTGGGAGGAAATGTGAAACCAAATTCATGCCAGCTGCTGAAGGCTCTGCCTGCGGCCCCAATATGGTGACTGAAAATGCTTAGTGTGTTTGCATGAGTGTAAGGGGGAATTCAGTCATACTTATAAAGGTCTTTTCACTATAAAAAATACTATTTTTAAATACCAAAAGAAAATAAAATGCCTTTTTCTTTGTGTTGACCCAAAACGAACTTGCATTTGACATATGTTTGGGAAAACTCCATTTTTATCAAATCAGGTCAGCTTTTTTCTTTTTCATTTACTGTATTATCTTTGTTGGGGTCAATCCATCGCTCCATGGCAACATCTTACTAAATAAATCGGCAAACAAAAGGCACCAAACAAGAGCCTGTAAGACACATTGCGTTGTGGTTTGGGTTAAAAAAAAAAATAAAAAATCGTACAATAGCAAAACACCAATTAAACGAGAACATAAAAAGTGACGGTTTTAAAGTTCTCCACTCAGAAATAATAGACTGAGCTGATTCAGGAGTAAATGTTCCTTTTGTGACAAGACTTTTTTTTTTTCTTTTGTTATGAACTGTGCTGCGTTCAGTTGGGGGTAAAGCTTGTAAAAAGTGATTTCTCATACAGAGACAAACACATTCCTTCTCCAAAGGATACCGCAGACCCCTGAGTCAGTAAATTGCAGGAGACAAAAAGCAACAATAATTTACGATGTGGACAGCCTGCATCTATACTATAATAAAAGGCTAAATTTATTGAGTGTTTTACTGTTATATGGTGCTAATACCTCCACAGAGTCTTGACATTTAGAGACAAAAGCCCTGAACCTAGTGACACCGCACTTATATTCTAGGGTGAACTTTTTAATTCGCTTTGACGGTGACGAAAGATTAAATCATTGCTTCGAACAGAAAAAAAAACACCCGTACTTTTCTTTATCTGCAGGAGCAGCTGGTTTGTAGCTGCTGCTGGAGTCATATGCCACTGGGTTCCTTACATATGCCTTAATTGTGCCTCTTTCTTTCATGACTAAGTGAAGCCCAAGAGTCCCTGTCCTGACAGCCCATCATCTGTGTTTGCTCATAGTTTTAGACTTGAAATTTTAATCCTGCTCTTTCCCCTCACAATGCAATTAAGCGAACACAAACAATGACAGTCTTGCATAGGAATCCATGGCACTTAGCTGTAGGGAAAAACCTGTGGGGGGAAAATCAGCTGTTCTAGTGATTAGTGGAACCATGAGAATATTTTCAGAGGCTTGTCTGCGTGTGTGTGCGTGTGTGTGCGTGTGTGCATGCGTGTTCATCTTTTAGGACATTTAAATAGAAGCTCTGCAAGTTTTATAACCTAACTCTTTGGTAATTATTTGCATATTGTACAACAATTTTATAGTGGCATTACACAGCCTTCCAAGTTGTATGTTCCATCACCATAAGAAACTCTGAGATTCCCTAACTTCTGTTTTCTGTTTCTGTGTGTCCGTCGTCTTCAGTGGTGTCGTAGAGGTCACTGTGTAAAGCAGGGCGATGAAGGCCCCAGACCTCAGCATGGGCATTGGTCCGAGTGGTCATCATGGTCTACATGCTCTCGAAGCTGCGAAAGTGGTGTGACCTATCGAGAGAGGCAGTGTAACAACCCCAGGTAAAGCAAATCCCAGGTTTTGGTCTCTAATTTGAGACAGTATTGTATCCTCACTCTCTTTGTCACACTTTTGAGTGCCAAATGAATAATTGAATTTCTAAGACTTATGAGAATACGTGTAACTTTTTAAAAGACAAAAACATTTGACCATTTAATTTATCTGATTTATCCGTCTCAGCTATCTCAAATGTTCTGGAGGTTTTTTGATGTCTTCTCATCTTTGCGTTTGTTTTGACGTCATGTTTAGTCTTTGTCAGTCATAAAATGAGAAAATTATTTGATTATCAAGATATGGAATATGATTATAAAGAGAAAGAAAATTCCATTCATAGAACAATTTATTTGCTTTATGAATTCAAAGTCTAGACTCTGTGTGTGAGTGTAACTAAACATCCCCATAAACTGGAATTAGAGACTGACTGTCAGAATTTGCCTGGGGAGAAAACTGGAAGCCAAAGGTGTCACATCTAATAGAAATCTAATGCTACAGTCCAAAGGAAATGGCATAGTAATAACTCCAAAAGAAATGCAATGTAATAATAATTCTCTACAGATGCACGGTCTGCATCATTAAAGAGTCATTCAACTCAAAAGGCTGTTTCAAGTTGCTGAAACATCTTTCAACACACCCCTTTCTTTTAAGTAATTTAACTAAAACCCATTTGGCCACTTGGGGCACTAACAGAGAGTGTATAAATGACTGAAGTTGATGTCATGGCAAAAAATGTGATAAACTAAGCTAATCTTACCTCACCGTATTACAGAGACGTAAAATTGCTTGAACAGCTTTATCACGGGAATAAAAGAACATCATCTCAACATTAACCTTTTCTGTGACGTTCCTGACTTGTAAGGCTTAGCATTGTTTTGGTTTCCTGCATATTGATGACTCAATATCCACACTTTAGGACCAAGAGCGTATTGGTGTATGTTATTAAAATAGTAACGCTCATTCACAAGCGTTTCATTGCTTATTGGTTCACCCGTCCCCTTACTTATCCATCAACTACATAATTAATTGCACTGGCAGTCAGTCAGTGAGCCCACTCACAAATGTCACGACCCAGTCTTTATCAGGCCTAGATCCTGACAAGTGGTAAGCTAATTTTGACTGAGAATGATGGGAAGAAAGACATTCAAAGGACCGAAAGCCGATGAAAGATGCACAAAGACAGGCCTCAAGAATAAGCCAGACAGGCAACAAGAGGTACGTCTACAGAGAGAGGATTAAGAAAATAAAGGAAGTAATGTTAAGCTATGAAATAATAGAGTTTGCGATTGAGTTATAGATAAGCAAAAATGTGAACTGAAAGACGCATAGAGAGTGTAATTGTACCTTGGAAGGGATTTTTGGAAATGCAGCCCCAGGATATACACCTGTGATAGAAACCTCAACAAAGGTACTCTCACAGACACTCATGTGCAGATGGAGATATACTCTCATGTACTAGTCGCTACAGGACAATGAAATCCAGTGTGGTTTGTGAAATTCCTAAGTTTAGGTATTTGCTTACTGTGCACGTCAGAAGCATCTTAAGGATTTTCCTCTTCAGGACTATGCCAAACGTGTGATCAGAAATAATTTACAAGCGATGGAAACCTTGGCTACATACCATGTGTTTTCACTTGTCTTTGCAGACCTACCAATGGTGGGAAGTTCTGCGATGGCTCCACTAGATCATACAAACTTTGCAACACTGTGGATTGTCCAACCAACGCTGCTGATTACAGAGCAAAACAGTGTGCTGAATTTAACAGCAAGCAGTTCAGAGGATGGTACTACACCTGGAGACCGTACACTAGAGTGGATGGTGAGACTCTTACGTTTCCCCATTTTTGTTTCAGAACTCAAGGAAATATTAGATGCACCAACAAAAACACTATTTTTGTCCTCCTGTGGTTATTCTATCTATTTTCTTCTAGACCAAGACATATGCAAGCTTTACTGCCTTGCTGAGGGCTTTGATTTCTTCTTTGCCCTGGCCAGCAAAGTTAGGGATGGAACGCTTTGCTCTAAGGACAGTTCCAATGTCTGTATCGACGGGCTGTGTGAGGTAATGCTGTTTTAAGGTTAAGGCAGAAATTCAGTTTTCAGTTTTTACACTTGGTTTAGTACTTCTTACTGAAAGAGTGAGCTCAACAGTGAGGTCTTTTAGATTGAGCTGTAAATTTTACGAAAGGATTAAGACGTAGGCGGTGTCCCTGTCTGACAGCTACTTTCATGTTCATGTACATGAAATGTTGACCTGTCACCAGCTCCGGAATACATTTTGTCATTTTAGACAATTTTCATCTGTCATGTAACGTGACAGTTTATGTACTTAATCTCCCTAGCCTTAAAAAATATATATGTATGTCTTTTTTTTCCACAGAGAGTGGGGTGTGACCGTGTCTTGGGCTCAGCAGCTGTGCCTGATGCTTGTGGTGTGTGTAAAGGAGACAACTCCACCTGCAAGATCTATAACGGACAGTACACAAAGCAGCATTATACTAACCGTAGGTCGACCCAATAAACTGTTCCAATGACTACATTTGATGTTTTAATTTTTAAAACGGTCACTACTACCCTCTTAATTTCAGTTGTACTCGTACTGTGCTAGTGCAGCAGCTTTTATTTTTTAAGTTAGATGTATTTACATATATATATATATATATATATATATATATATATATATATATATATATATATATATATATATATATATATATATATATATATATATATATATATATTTATTTTTTTTTTTTTTTTTTTTTTTTTTCTGAACTTTTTTTTTTTTTGGGCTCTTCTTGGGTTATGTTCCACGGGTAAAAAAGTTTTTAAGAAATTT
>NW_015113384.1:168988-183302 GCF_001443285.1 Poecilia latipinna
TTTTTTTTTTTTTTTTTTTTTTTTTTTTCCTGAACTTTTTTTTTTTGTCGGACTCTGCTGGGCTAAGCTACACGTGATAAAAGGATTTCAAGGAATTCTGTCGCGTTAAAAGCAAGCATCAGTTTTGACTGGAATACGCTTAATATTGCAAGGATTATAAAATCCAGGTTCAGGGTTAGTTGTAAACTAATTCAGCAACAATGTTTAACAAATAAATGCTAACAGAAAATACTTTGCTTGCAGAAATCGATAGCAGATGCTCGCTTAAAACTTCACACACTTCACATGTGTTTTGCAAACATTGTTGGCCAATCGGTTGACTAAGAATCCATCCCATTACTTTTGAAGCCAATAGATTTCCATTAGGCATCTAACGGAATGAGCAATTATATGAACTGTTTTCTAGTTGTGGATTTGTTTCCATTTCTCGGCTTTTTCTTTTTTTTGTGCATGGGAGCCCTAATTTGTTTCCAGCCAATCTGCTTAAAGAGTGCTTCTTTTTTTTTTTTGTAGAGTACTACGGAGTCGTCACCATCCCAGCAGGAGCTCGGAGTATCCGTGTCATGGAAATGAATACTTCCAGCTCCTACCTAGCTGTCAGAGACACCCAGAGACAATACTATCTCAATGGCCACTGGACAGTGGACTGGCCAGGTCGCCACCCCATTGCTGGAACAACTTTTGAGTACAAGAGACCATATAACAGACCAGAGAGTCTCGTATCAGCAGGACCTACAAATGAGACACTTGTGGTTGAGGTAAGCAGATAAGCGAACAAGGACATTTTGTTTTGATTGCACATATTTAACCTGATTGTCAACAAATGATTCCTCTTTTAGGTATTGCTGCAGGGCTGGAATCCTGGAATACATTGGGAATATTCTCTAAACAAAATAGATGAAAAAACGTCTAAGAACCACATTAAACACAGCTATACATGGGCCATCGTACGCTCCCACTGCTCAGCAACTTGCGCTGGAGGTATGTTTAACTTTTTGAATGCTGAGTTTGATAAAGTTCAGATTTCAAAGGCACTTTAATTCTAATTTTTATCTTTGCTTGCTCAAAAAAAATAAAAATAAAAAATAAAAAAACAGTTTGAGGATTAACAGATGAGCTTATAAAAAGTCTGGCCTGGCCAACCTGTAATAAGGCCTCTAGCTGCAGGTTAAATGGAGAGGAGAGTATCCCCATCATTATTGATAAGACATTAGAGGCAGAGAACTCCTCTACTAGAGACCATCTATTAGACACACTCTCAAAGCAAGCATGCACATGTTTGTATCTCTGTCTTTACTACAGTTAGTCCCATCAAGGTCTTGTATTGCACACAATTATCCATACACACACATGCACATGAATGCAAGTAGATGTTGTTGCCGAGGCAAATAATATGTGAGCAAAGGTTAAGGGACATTGGTGAGCGTTTTTGCGTGGTCATGCGTGTTTGCTCAAATACACTTGTTCCTTAGACACTTGCATATATATGTGCACGTGCACTTACTTAGCTCAATAAGTGTGAACAAAGCCCCCAGTGTAGCGTTCCTACTTGGCTGACCCTGAAGGTTAGAGTTCCCATTCTTGTCCTTTGCAGTCCACTCCTAACCATCTCCACCTCTTTATGTCCTGATTGAAGGCTGTGATGGGTTGGGTGGATGGCGGGCTGCTTTATTAAAGGGTGTGACTGACTAACTGGCCTTTTTGAGTAAAGATGTGCAGAGTGACCTTGCCTTAGGGTGAATAACATCTCAACACTGGAGTACATGGACACTTAACACCAGGATTGTACCTTTAACAAAAGTTACTAAAGCAAAGGGCACAGCATTTACAAATGTTGTGTAGTTTAACTTCAATAAAGAAGAGTGACATTTACAATGGAAAAAAAATGACCAACGTCTAATAAAATAATTTCTTCTCATGGCATATGTGCAAAGCAAGATATGGGAAATGAGTTCTTTTCTCCTATCCCAACACTGTTAGCTTGTCAAACAGAAACATGTTGTTTTCTCTGTATTACAATCATGTGGCATGTTCACTTGCATACATTTGTGCAGTTTATATTATAATTGAATATTTCATGAACATACATTGATGGCCAAGCTTGAGCAATGTACAGTAAGGTTCTACATTACAGTTTTGCTTCAATGTTAGTTCATTCTATCTGTGCAAACATTAATTTTGTTATTCAATAGATGTGTACTTAATAATCTATGCCTCCAAACAGGACATATGAGCACCAAGGCAGCATGCTACAAAGACTTGAGAGTGCAGGTTAATGTGACGTACTGCAGTCCCAGAACTAGACCAGGAATTGGAATGATGCCCTGCAATACCCACCCATGTCCTGCCAGGTCAGTGTTGTGTTCAGTGCTTGTGTGGTATACAATTCATGTTATGTTAATACAGTTGTTGTTTGATAAGCTGTGATTGTTTTGTTAAAGAATTTTATGCCTTGTAAGAATTTAAGATCAAGGATTTGCTGATGCCAAGTCCCAATTTTGCAGTGAAGTGAAGTTCATATTAATGGCAGGTGAATGTTTGAAAACTGTTGCAGTAAAATAACACTGCATCACATCAGTATTACAGCGATCTTATGGATGCAGCAGTCTTAATAACGCGTATGAAGATCTGTTTTTTTTTTTTATAAATACCAACAAAACTATTGCCATTTTCCATCTTAACCCTGCATATACGTTTCCCCACCTGTAAGGTCAGTGTAGTATATTTAACGAATAGAAGAAGTAAACAGGCAGAAAATGCCAATGCATCAAGTAAAGCCTTCAGGCACAGTCAGACCAGACAACATTGTTCAAAGCAGAACCTTTGCACTCGCAGAACAAAAGGCTAGTGGTGAAGTGGAAAAATAGGCACTGGATGTCATGACTGCAAGCTCACCTCACAGAAGGTTGGAAACCTGAGCGATAGGGCACCTGGCAGGTTCAGGAAGGGCAGATGGATGGATGGTCTACAGGGTATGGATCAACAACAAGTCGAGCACGAGAGATGCTAGCAGGCTCCAAATCTTGGTAAAGAAAATACTGATCACTCTAATACACTCCTTTTTGAGATTAATGTGTAGTTACTTTGACAATGCTATACAGGCATACAATAGGCATCAGCCCCCTGCAACTCACAAAAATACTAAACGGATAGATATACATACATGAACACCTTCCAGAATGGTTTCCCATTGGCCACTGTTCCAACTAAACTAGCTCAAAGTCCCAATCAAAATCGATCAGGAAGGTACCAAAGAACACATCATTCAACCTCCAAACTTTTGCAATTACAGTCTCATGGATTCTGATGGCATTTCTGGAAAGATGACATAATTTTATGTTCAAAATAATCTACTGCTAAAGTCAGAGTAGCAAGCACCGCAAGATTTTCTATAAGTTGTTATGGAAGCCTTGAAATGTTTTGTTGGCAAAAGGTGGAACTACTGAAGATTTTTAATATCATTTAATATTTAATATTTTAATATTATAGCTGATATTATAGCTGATAGGTAAAAATATCCAAAATCACTGTCTGCTATGTATTGATGGATGAAGAGATAAAATATCTTTAGGGACGTTACTGCTCCAGATTCCTACCTCTGGTCATGAAGTCAAAACCAGGGTCCCATTCGGGTCATCTACAAATTCATTAGGTGACACAAAAATTAAGTAATTACTGCTAAATACCATTTCAGAGTGTACTCTGAGTCTTCGTGGCACCATCTCAGGGTGGGAAACCAATAGACAAGAGGCAGAAACTAACTCAAGGAACACAGGGAATACACTAATGAAGAGTATAATGTGCGGTAACTATGTTACAAATGGGGAAATTGCATCATTGATAACAATCTGATAATCGTTCTGGGAGAAGGAAAGCTATCATAAGTGCTCAAGAATAAGACATTCTTAGATAATAACAGGACATAACATATTAAAACACCTCCAAAACATTACAGCATTATGCGATCAAGATATCCCACATCGTTACACTAATTCATCTTTGCTAATCTGCAACGTACAAAGTTTCTAAACACTGTCTTAATCTTTGTAGAAAAACTGAAATTTTAACCAACTTCTTCCATCTATCAAAACATGCTTAAAACATTACAGTATATGATTTGTGTTGATATTTTTCTAATCTTCTTGATATACTTAGACAGATCCAGTGGTCCCTCTAGATTTTTAAGATTGACCATTACATTTGCGGTTTAATTTAAAGTCTGGCAGCCATATTATTTTATGTTTTATTTATACTTGCCTTCTAAGTTAAGAAGGTACATAATTAGCATGACGGCAGTCAGGTAAATATCCATTTGAAGAGTTGTCATCGGGTTTTAGCTCAACATTTTTATTTCATCAGCATCGGTTTTACTATTTTACTGTGATTTGCATTAGATGTATTGTATTTACATTATCGATTCATTTAACCCATATTCTAATTCCTGTAAAAGTTTTTGTAGTAATAGTGGTATTGATTTTTGGTTTGCATGTTCCCCTTTTATTGAACACTCATCCATTATATCTCAGTTTGTGCTTTGCTAGTCCTGTTGCAATTTTAGTAGTGTATTCATCCTTTCAATTCGCAGCTTTTGAGTTGCTCTATTTACTTGATTGTTAAAGCTATCTAATTATTCTTCAGCCCTAATTAAGTGTCCTTGTTTTTTCCTGTGGCTTTTCAAAATCTACCTACTAAGGACTCGTATGTCTAAATTCACATTAGTTTGCAAGCTCCTTCGGAAACACTCGTTCTGTGAACTCGCTCTTTTAGAAATGTGCTCACAGCCAGTTTATCTGATGGGACATGTTGATTCACTTCTAAACGCTGGCGATCAGACATGTTGAGGTTTCTGTTGAAATGGCTGTGGGGAAGCAGGTGTTCCTCTACGTTGTAAACTGTCACTGGTATGTGTCAGTCTGAGTTTCTTTGATAAACAACAATGCCTGACAGAGCAAAAGTACAGCGCAAGAACTCCTCAGGTCTCAGGGTGGGGTTATGTCGGATCTTGGCAAAATAAACTATTGCTTTGGTCACGGGACGTACACTCCTAATAGTCAGGGACGAGACAGTTGGTCAGTCAATGGGTTCTGATGTTGCGGACATCATTGGGAGTGGTTCTCCCAATGACAAACAGGTCACAAGTGAAGTCATGCACACACAAGAAGAATGTTCCTCCCTTGTCTACACCACTCTGGACACTGTCAAGAAGGGAAGCATAAAGGGCAGAAGACATGAATGAAAGAGGCATTTGGGAAAACAGTGGTCTTTAACAGAGAGCATATTTGAGATGTTTTTTTTTTGTTTTTTTTTTGGTAATGATCATTTCTAATTTGCTCTTAAAGCCAAAATACCTCATACAGAGCACTGAGGTTGGACAATTGCGTATATAACACTCGTATCAGGTTATTGGCACCGTCCCAGTTAAATCTGTGCAGGAACCAGTTGAGATATAGAATGTCAGTTGTAAAGCAGCTGTTGCTCTCAGAGTATTGCATCCCCAAGATACGACTCAGACCCAATATCATGAACCTTTGGAACTCGTGTAAGAGCTTAACCAGTTCAACATATGGGGAAGGTGAGTGATGTGGAACTCTCTTAGGCATATAATGTATCATTCATTAATTTTCTAAAGTATACACACTGTATCATGGCCTGGACTGCAGGAGACTGGAACCTGACTTAGCTGTTACGGGATAAAAGGTGGGGTTTGCCCTGGACAGGTCAGCGGTCCAATAAAATGTGCGACACTCTTTAACTCTGTCAATCCATTTGGAATTTCTAATCAGTCTAGCATGTATGTCATGCAGTGGTGTGTTGGGGAAATTGTGCTGTATAGAGAAATACCAATGTAAACTCTAGACAGAAAGGCCAACTGCAAGATTTGAGCCCCTTTCTAGTGAGGTTCCACATGTAAACAAAAGCCACTCTGCAATATGCGTTGTTGCAATAGTCTGTATTTGGTAGGACATCTATTCCACATTATACTAATTTTGTTGTATTTTGTTGTTTTATATTACAAGGAAGTGTTGAATTGTTTTGCACCACAATTCAAAACAATTCAATACACAGTTGACTGATGCCAGCTGAAAGTTTCTTTGTTGGAGAAATGTGTACTTTCTGCTGAAGTCACCGCTTAGTGAATGTTAGAGATGCAATGTAGCTTCTAGTGTTTATGGACTGGGAATTTATCTAAAAAAAAAACATTTGGCAGTTGTTGTTGAAACTAGAGTTTGTACATGTCTCTTTCTAAATATCGTATCTTAGGAGCGGTATGAAATGTCAGTCAGCTTCATTTAAATGAAAGGGACAATCATGACAAGTTTTGTCTTGATTTCCTAGAGGGATTCGAGTTGAGACGCTGACGTAATTTTGAGTCAGAGCAGCATGTCCAGAAAAAAACGTTTGTCCAAATGGGGCTTTGTCTTCCTGCTTTTAAAACTGCGCTGGATCCCGAGATACAGCATCTTGTAAAAGTATTCGCAATCCTGAGATTTTATTACATTGCAACCAAAGTCTTGGGTGTATTTCTTCTGATTTCAAAAGACAAATTAACCTAACGTGGGGCATGATTGTGCTCTATCTATTTATTTGCATATAAATACCTATAGTATGGTGTGCATTTCTTGCATAGGTAATGCCTATGTCTTTTAACAATGACTTTCTTCTTAGCACTCTTTAAAAAAGCCAGATTTGTGGAGTGAATTACTAATAGCTGTCGTTTAGATTGTCCTTCCTTACTACAATTGCCCGGTCTTTGGCTCTCCTTGTTCAGATTCTCACTTTAGGTAGACTGCCATATCAGTGAATAGTGATCTTTGCCCTTGTGTGAAAATCTTTCTCATTTCAAAAAAAAAAAAAAAAAAAGCCAAGCACCAGGTACGAAAAGGCTTTGGTGCATCTTAGCTGGCGGAAGAGTGAAGAGTGTGACTCGTGCATAATCCATCATGTCTTGTTTTCTGTATTGATACCCTTAATGAAGTAAAATGGGAAAAAGCATTTGAACTGTGTGATGCATTAAATGATGCAAGGAGACATACATGACCACAAAATTGAAACAAGTGCCAGAAATACAACAGTTTGGTCTGTGCTCGGATGCCTGTGTAATGCACATAATGTGTGACACTGCTGCTGCTGCTGCTGCTCCCAAAATCAAAATTCCTTTCTGACACATACATACAAGTGGAAAGAGACCAACATTGTGAAGATATGGCAGTGGTGTTCAGTTACTCTGATTCCCTCATCTGTCTCTCTCTTGTCATTTTTTAACAGGTCCCCGCTTCCAAATCACAGCAGACTGCAACCGCAGCAATTTTTTAGTCTCAATGTATGAATTGTCACTTTACTTTTAAAAGGCATTCCAATAGAGAAATCATTTTCCTGAATGCACCAGTAGGTCCACTGCTTTTTTTTTTCTCTCAGTGACATGTGTGGTACTATTTGGCATACCAATATTATGTAATTACCCATGAAATCATGGAATCTTGTTACATTAGAATTTATAGCATGTTTTATAGTAACAAACAGCTGTTCAAAGGGGATTTTTTTTTCTTCCCCCTCTGCATAGCAGTGAGACTGGCTGGATTTTTCCATCATCCTTAGTGTTGTATATCTCCATTTTGGAAAAGGTATCCTAGGAAAATGAAGCGTAGTCACAGAGTTCTGTCATTCTCTGCGACAGAAACAAATGACCTATGAATTATTGATTTCACTATATTGGTTACTCAGAACTGTGGCACGTGTTCCCCGGAGCTTTTGTCAGACCTTAAGCAAAGGTGGCAGGTTTGTGGTTAACTGCATCATGTGCAGTAATATGCTATATGTCATGTAGTCATGACCAGCTTGTTTTCATTGCTAATTCAAGGGAGGAAAAAAAAAAAAAGACACTTTAAGCATTACCCACATGTGCCAACTGCACAGATGATTTCCAGCAGGATGACAAACGTCACCGTTGTCAGGCACTGTGGGTGAAAATGCTTAGAGAATGATCTGCGAGGGTGGCTACTACTTTCTGCTGTCTACATAATTAACTGCAGGACTGTAGTTGGGAGATTTCTATTACCAAAGATTTTTCCAATGTCAAAAAGCACTTTATCCTTGTGGAAGGATAAAAGGCTTTCCATACAGCAAGATGAGCTATATTTACTTGCTATTAGCCTGGAATAAAATGCAATGAGTGTGTTTTTCGAACATCATAATGAGCTCACTGTACTCTAAGTGATTTATCTGTTGGTTCCCTGTACCTATAGGTATAATGTAGGTATATTGAATTATATTTTGTAGATTTTCTTTAAAACTCTTTTGAACTCCACAGCAGACAAGAGTGAGAGGGTAATTAAAAAAGATTTTCACAGCAAAGCTTTTGATACTTGCTATTTAGTTTGGTGTTATCTAAGCTTAAGCTGCTCATATATTACATCCTTAAAAGAACTCTGTGAAAACAGACTGAATTATTTTAGCTATGTTGTTAGATTACGTCCTTGAGGAGATCAGATAATGCAAACTGACATGTTAATGCGTAAGAATGCCGTGTGCACACGGAGCAAGTTCATATACTGGATTATATTACAGTGCCACAGTGAAAGTGGAACATTGAATTAGGCTCTTACTTGTAAATGAATCACTGTGAAGCATTGAAACTAAATGTGTTTGGAAAAGAAAACGCCAGCATTAAGTTTGTGATTCTCCCACCGAGAAACTTTCAAAGATCTGTATGAGGAACTTAACCACCTTCATTCATCCACACACACACACACACACACACACAATCTGTTGTACGACCCCCGCTGCTGTGTCCATTATCTTGGTGGTTTTAGGCTCGGCTGTAAACATAAGTCTAATGGCCTGGGCCCTTTGATGTTGTCTTTTTTTTTTTTTTTCTTCCTTTATGACCTGTCCAGCCTTGTCCAGCTGCGTACACAGACTTATACCAGCTGGCGCTCAGCCAAGGATAACTGTCATTCAGTTTTAGTCGCGATCACCTCGCCACACTTTTAATCTCCCAGTGGTGTTGCAGCTTTTTGACATTCGGGCTGCTGTGCTTGTCCCCACTGTCTGGATTGTTTTAGTCACCCGTAACTATGTACAGCTTCACCTCCACCCCCCTCCGCCCACCTCCATCTACCAACACCCCTTCTCGCCTTTTTACTGGTGTTTATCTTAGATGTGGATGTTCCTCTCTCACATTTCTTTCCACTTTATTTTCCTTTCTGCCGTCTACTTTCTCTTTAGGCACATCCCCGCCATTAGACGCTCGCAGCTCCGATCAGGATTTACTCACTAATGGATCGGTGTGTTTACACTGGCTTTGGGAAGCAGTGATAGTGCCTGTAAAGTAATCCCACAACTGTTTACAGTCATCTTCTTGGGCTATTTCTGCTTCATTATCTCCACCATTTGCTACTTAGGTCTGCTTGCACATGCATCTCTATTTATATAGTGCTTGTGTGAATGTAAACAGTAGTAAAACCAGGGATTATTAAGACAATTACAGACAATTAATTGTTGGTTAATGACTTTTTGCATTCAGAAATGCTTTTTTCATATAATTTGTTAGAGCATTATTTTAATGACACCCATATTCTTTAACTATTGTATTAAAATTTGTCAAAATAAAATCAAAGTGAAGAGTCAGTAATGAATATTATAAGCCAAAGTTCACATATCGTGACATAACTTTTGCTTTAGTAAAATAGATGAATTGTAATTCTGTATGTCAATTTCTCAACCCTAATATTTTGTGCTTATTTCATGTACTACTGTAACATAATACTATATAAGAGTCCTCCTAAATCAGGATAAATCTTTTATCCTCAGTTGTTGAACTGACAAGATCTTGTAAAAGTGTTTATAGCCCTTGAACTTTTACAGGATTTGTCACGCTACAATCACAAAATCCCTTATATTTTCTTTGGGATTTTATGTAATGAAATGGCACAAAAAATAATTGGTAACTGTGACAGAAAAGAAAAAAAATTACAAATTCATATCAACCCTCCTTACTCAGCATTTTGTAGAACAATAATTACAGCTGCAAGTCTTTTCAAGTAGGTCTCTGTACCAACTTTGCACATCTGAAGGTAAAATGTTTTTTTTTCCCCCCTTTTTTAGGAAATAACTCAAGCTTAGTCAGGTTGGATGTGGAGCATCTGTGAACAACAGTTCTCAAGTTAATCCCTTTTCAGTTGTATAAACAATCTTTGTCTGCTCTAAATCATTCCATTGTGGCTCTGGTTGTATGTTTGCTGTTGCTGTCATGATAGGAAGTAAAATTCCCCTGTGTTTTTAAGTTATTTGAGCAGTTTTGTTTTTTTTTTCAGCATTACCTGATATTTAAGTCCATGCGTTTTCCCATGAACTGAATACAGTTCCACTGACTGAACATGTCACACTTTTCTGATTGTTTGTTTTTTGTTACATTTTTTAGAAACTCCCCGCACTGCAAGTTTATGGCATCACATTAGCCCAACTGAAAAAGTTTAAGTAGAAAAGATGCATTGCAAGGCAGTTAAATTTCAATTGTTTTTATAAAAGTGAATAACTTTCATTTTGAGCAGCCAACATTTGGACAGCTTTTGCAATGTGATATTTCTTTTTCTTATTTATTGGACCCCTTCCTGGATGAACTGAGAGCAAAGATTAAACATATGTTGTGCTGACCATAACATGCTGGGTAAAACAAGCCAGCTGTGGTCATCTCTACATGTAATGCTATTTTGAGACATTGTAGCTATTTAATTTTGCTGTCTGCTCCCAGTGATTTGTACACAGAGTGCATTACATCATGGGGAATGGGTCTCGATGCCTACTTATAATGATGACATGATATCATACTATTTCTTAGTGTGGTTGTGCATTTGGACTACCGCAGGTAAAAAAAACAAAACAAAAAAAAAACACTGATATCCACTCGTGAAAGTTGAGCCTCGTTGACCAACACATACCCCCAACCACACACACGCACACACACACACACACAGCAGGAGAGCTATAAACACTTGTTAGCAGTTATTAATGCCACTACGGTCCGTCTCCTCAGAGGCACCTGACACGCTCTCGACTGGACATCTGACCCTTGTGGTTCTGTCTAGAGAGTTTGACCCTTACTCATGGTTAGATCACGCTTACAGACTGCTGCTGAGACTAAAATAAGAAAAATTACTTCAATGAATATTTAAGTTCTGTGATTAGGTTTCAATATTCTGGTATGTTTGAACTTTTAGATCACCAGCTAATTGGCAATTAAATAGTTGATTTTTATTTTATTAACATAAAAAAACGTTACAAACACTTAAATAATTCAAATGAAATGATCTGCAGTTTTTTTTTTTCTTACTACTTTATGCCCTACATGTATTCCAATGATAATACTTCAGCTCAAATTTCATGTTTTTCACTCCAGTTCTGGAACTTGCATGTCCCACGGTATTTGAAATGTTATGAAATGAATGGCATTCCTTTTGAAAGGCAGCCACAATTTAAACTGATTTGCAAAATGTTATCTCAGTGTTGTGAGAGAGCTTACGATATACTCTAACTGCCCAGTTTATTAGGTACACCTGTTCAAATGGTTAACCCAGCCAATCACATGGTAGCATTCTAATGCTTTTGCCTCTTGGAAGATATTATGCTCAGTTGAAGCAATCAGACATAGGTTATGCACCTCAGTCAATCTCAGTGTCGTTGCTAACCATATCCATCACTTGATAACCAGAGTGTGCCCAGTTTCTTAATGTACCACGAAGCTCAAACTGTCTCAGATTGCTTTCTTGAACATGAACAGTGTACTCCAATCCACAGTTACCAGATCTCTTTCCAATGGAGTGCCTTTGAGATTTAGTGCAGTGATAAATGTGTAGCCAACTGCATGATGGTCTCACATCAACATGGACTCTGAGGAATATTTCCTGCGCCTTGTGGAATATTTGCCATCAGTGCAATTCTGAAGGCCAAAGGGGATGAAAGTGGACAGTTGGTAAAGGCCATAACATATATAGAGAGATCTTAGTGCAGCCAGTTCAAAAGAAGCTTTAACAAAATCAAATCAAATTCTTGATGTCATTTAACCTCCACAAAAGCCTGATTGCAACCCAATAAACATTACAAATTGCTGAATTTACATGCTTGTTTTATGCCTGCATGCTTAACCGTGTATTTCAACAGACTGTCAAATACGTGGTTAAGTATGCGTGAAAGGTATGAAACAGTACGGGTACATTCGGATGAGGTCAGCGACGGAGCTGTTTGAACCATGCATCTTGGGTCAGCGGGAGGTGCAAAAAACTTTAAGAGAGAGCACTTGGGGATTGTGCAATTTATTTCTTCCGACTCGAGCATGAACTGCACTGTTGGAAACTGAGGAACAGTAGACTGAAGGGAGCTAAATAAACAGTTTATTTAAAGCCAGAAAATGTTTTTCAGTCTTGTGTACATTTGTTTAAAAGTGCTCAGCACAAATGGAGGTTATAACAACAGCAATATTTGCTGATGTTTAAGTTTCAGCAGTAGCGCAGGCTGGCTTTGGGCAAGCAGGGGGTCAAAGTTTTTGAATTAGGATTTAGGATGCTGTTTTGACATACACTGCTATATATATTTTTTTATACCCTCCGGAGTAAAATTTGGACTTGCTATAAACTGCTACCAAAGTACTAAATATGCTTTGCAAGAAGCATAAACCACCACATGTAAGATTTACAGTCATCCTTCCTCTGAGTTATTCTCTCAAAATGGAAAAAAAAAAAAAGTATTTGAAGCACCCCAGGTGGTCTTCAGCAACTGCTGCCGTACAGCGATCATGCTCTCATTCATGGAGCCCTTCAGGCTTGTCTTGAGTAAGTGATTGAGGAGCTGCGCATGTTTACTCAGTGGACTTGTGTTGTGTTGTTCCAGCTGGTCTGCAGGGGAGTGGGGGGCATGCAGCCGGAGCTGCGGAGGAGGGGAGCAGACACGGCAGGTTCAGTGTGTCCAGAAAACCAGTCAAACCAACGCAGACACCCTGGCAGATTCTCAGTGTCCACATTCGGCCCCGGCAACGAGGCAAACCTGCAACACGCATAGCTGCCCGCCGGTGTGGAGCACTGGGCCATGGTCTCAGGTGAGTATGTAAAATATAACATTCACTGAGAAAGACATTTCTTTCTTCTTTGTTTTTTTGACAGATGTCTGTGAATATAAAGACGTTTTCTTGTAGCATAAAGCTTTAGTCCACATTTAAGGAACATATAATGTCTGCACCTAGTACTCCTGTGCAACCCTAATAAAAATAACATGACTGTTGTTTGACGAACCTACTTTCTTACATTTGTGATGATGACAAACTCAGACCTCCCATCTTTTGGTCACGAATAAAATCTATATCTCATAAAGTTTTCCATTTATTGCCGCATGATCTTAAATAGCACACACAGCATGTTCACGCTGCTTTTGCGTTCGGCAGTGCTCACGCAAGTGTGGCCACGGTCTGAAGAAGAGGAGCGTGCTGTGCGCGAGGAGCAACCCAGGTGCTCAGACGCACACGCTGCCTGACAGCGAGTGTGCAGGCCTGCAGAAACCTGCCACTCAAGAATCCTGCTTCATCAAACGCTGTCAGAAACAACGTAAGACCCAGTGGTTTGTCTCCACATGGCAAGAGGTACAGCGGCGATGATTTTAGAACATTCTTTAGATTGTTGTATTTGTTTGTGCTGACGTGGTCTGTTGTTTCTCTCTGTGATTTGTTGCGGACGTTCAGTGTTCGGCAACATGTGGCCGGGGATATCAGGCACGCTTCATCAAGTGTGCTGAAAAGGTGTGTATTGTATGCGTTTAGTCTAGTGAGCAACAAAATAGTCACTGCCATGTTTAAGTTCACTTGCCATGAACATTATTGAAAATGACCCTACTTGGATATCACTTTTCTTAACGAAGGACACTGCAGGAAAGTACAGAGAACTTACTGCCAAAAAGTGCCACCATGTCCCCAAGCCCAAAGTGGAGCTCCAAAGGCCCTGCCTCCTGGCCGAGTGTCCAACCCGCACTACTCCACCGCTCTACCGATGGAGGACGCCTCATCACCTCTACCCACCTCAGCCTCTCCCTCAAGCTGCACCATCACCAGAGTGGGACTCATCTCCTTGGTCTCAGGTAAGATGACATAAAGATTAGAAACGGACTGATCAGAGTTTGGTATCCTAATTTTGATTTGCTTATATGGATTATTGCCTTAGCTTAACTAACCGCAAGTCTCCTTCAGTCAGTAACAGGTCCCACTCTGAAAAAGCGGGGTTTGACATTGTTTGCATACAGTGGTGGAGAAAGTACTCAAAAAATTTACTTAAGTAAA